>NC_045152.1:17585966-17605966 GCF_900700415.2 Clupea harengus
CGTAGGCTTGGCCAGGCGGGTGCCTTTCGTCCGAGACACCAGCGTCACGTACATCTAAGAGGCCGAGAATACATGGGTGGATATTAATCTGCATTAACATTCATGTGAATATACATGTTAATGTGAAGTATGCTGAAATCTATATACATTAATGTATGTAATATACATATATATTCATCATAGAACCTCACTGCAGTGATGAAAATGCTTTTTAGTTATTGCTTATTTATATAAAAAAAGGTATTGTTAGATTACATTTGGTTAAAATTGAATATATAATTATATAAAAAATCTATAAAATATAAAAAAGGTATTATATGACCACAATAACTGAAGCCAATCAGAGAGAGGCTAGGTCAGAGAGAGGGGTTCATAAATTCTTGGTGAGAGCCTTCTGATGGAGACCCTTTCCCTGAGCCCTTAATGTGAGGACATAACCCTGAGTGTGTCCTACTCCAACACAGCTCTTAATGTGAGGACATAACCCTGTGTGTGTCTCCAACACGGCTCTTAATGTGAGGACATAACCCTGTGTCCTGCTCCAACACAGCCCTTAATGTGAGGACATAACCCTGTGTGTGTCTCCAACACGGCTCTTAATGTGAGGACATAACCCTGAGTGTGTCCTGCTCCAACACTGCTCTTAATGTGAGGACATAACCCTGTGTCCTGCTCCAACACGGCCCTTAATGTGAGGACATAACCCTGTGTGTGTCCTGCTCCAACACGGCCCTTAATGTGAGGACATAACCCTGTGTCCTGCTCCAACACGGCTCTTAATGTGAGGACATAACCCTGTGTGTGTCCTGCTCCAACACGGCTCTTAATGTGAGGACATAACCCTGTGTGTGTCCTGCTCCAACACGGCTCTTAATGTGAGGACATAACCCTGAGTGTGTCCTGCTCCAACACGGCTCTTAATGTGAGGACATAACCCTGTGTGTGTCTCCAACACGGCTCTTAATGTGAGGACATAACCCTGTGTGTGTCTCCAACACGGCTCTTAATGTGAGGACATAACCCTGTGTGTGTCTCCAACACGGCTCTTAATGTGAGGACATAACCCTGTGTGTGTGTGTGTGTGTGTGTGTGTGTCCTGCTCCAACACGGCTCAGGAACAGGGTTTGGATGGCTAAGCGCTCCATGAGAAGTACCTTCTCACTGTCTAAGGCTGACCTTCATATGACAACGCTCGTCCTCCTGTGTATCCTTGAATGATGAATGTCCCCTTACCCCTGTGTGTGTGTGTGTGTGTGTGTGTGTGTGTGTGTGTGTGTGTGTGAGAGAGTGAAGAACATCCTCTGACTGCATGTAGGAATGATAAATGTTCTTCTCTCCTCTCTGTATGTGACTAACGACCTCAAGTCTTTCCTGAGTGTGTCTGTGAGCATGATAAAGAGACAGAGAGAAAGTAATGCCTGCCTCTCTCTACTGTATACCGTGTGTGTGTGTGTGTGTGTGTGTGTGTGTGTGTGTGTGTGTGTGCGTGCGTGCGTGCGTGCGTGCGTGCGTGCGTGCGTGCGTGCGTGCGTGCGTACGAGTGTGTGTGTGTGTGTGTGTGTGTGTGTGTGTGTGTGGAGTTGAGCAAATGAATAATGAATCTCCGTGCACCAGTCCCATTGCTCACCACCGTGTAGACTGCTGAGTAGACGCTGAGCGCGGCGTCTTTGGAGGGGAAGGACTTGCGTGCGGAGGCCACCAGCAGCGGGTTCCCCGTGCAGGCGCGCCGCTCCGTGATGTACTGCATGGCCGACTGGCAGCCCAGCGCCGTGTAGTTGGGCAGGCAGGCGCTCAGGAAGTGAGGCGTCTGGTTCCCCGTCACCACCTGGCCAGCGTTCGCGAAGATACTGGTGGTGAAGAGGCCGAACGAGTACACCCCTGAGAGAGAGAGAGAGAGAGAGAGAGAGAGAGAGAGAGAGAGAGAGAGACAGAGAGACAGACAGACAGAGAGAGAGAGAGAGACAGAGAGAGAGAGAGAGAGACAGAGAGAGAGAGAAAGAGAGAGAGACAGAGAGAGAGACAGAGAGAGAAAGAGAGAGAGAGAGAGAGACAGAGAGACAGAGAGAGAGAGAGATGACATATTTCAGACCAATTTGATTAAAGGCAAATTATATTTCAGTTAAGGGAACATCATATTTAAAGTATTGTCAAAGATCAAAGTATTTTTATTTCATTCATCAAATCAGTAATTACCTTCCTTTTTTGCCTTCAAAATGTAAGAACACAATGCTGTGGTGATGTGACAGACCAAAAGTCTGATCAAATATTATTTTCCTTTTGAGGATAGTCTTTGATCTGCACCTGCAATCTTATTTAAGTAATCTACGTGACAGTATATGAGTGTTGATGTATATAGCTGGATGTGTGTGCTTGTGTGTATGTGTGTATGTGTGTGTGTGTGTGTGTGTGTGTATGTGAACATAATGCCCCTACCCAGGAAGCGTACGATGCGTCTGAAGAGGGGGTTGAAGTAGCAACAGTCTGCGGTGACGATGGTCTTCTCCTGGGTGCTCCCCGCCTTGAGGAAGAACACCATCAGCTCCCCCATTAGGATCTGAGGCACACACAGATGGGCACGGGCTCCCTATCAAAGCCATCCGGAGGAGCACTCTGCCACCCCCCGACCCGTCTGATCATGTCACCATCCACCATGTCATGCCACACACCCCCCAGAGATCCTGCAGTTGATGGGGGAATGCTGTACCTTGCAAGGTTGGCTACTCAGGGTGACTACTGCTGACATGAAGTAACGGAGGGAGGATACATGGAGATTGATATTTTTAGAGATAACACACAGCTGCCCTGAAAAAGGCCAACACACATCATGTTCTATTATGTCTCAATAGGAATAGAGTTAGTCCCCTTGTCCTAGTGTGCTTTATGTGCAGGGGCGCCACTCTGAGGGGGGCGCAAAAAAAAAAAAAAAACAAGAATTGTGTTTTTGTTTTGCTGGACAGAGTTTTTTTTGCGCCCCCTTCTATAGCTCCAACCAATATTTTGACATAAAAAAAAAACAGAAGGGGTACGTACGTCCTTGGTGTTGTCAGAACATGCTAGCACAGTGAGGCGTTTGGTTAGAGTGTGTGTGTGTGTTCAAGAAACTTTGAAGAACTAAATAATGAAGAGGCAAAAGCCATCCGGGGCGCAATTTAAGAAGAAAAGAAAGGAAGAAGAAGAGAAACGTGCCAAGGAGAAAGGTAAATCCTTAAATCCTGTTCTAGCCTAGAATGAATTCCAGATAAGAAAACGTTCACGAATGCGTGAATTGCCCCGGGCACTTTAGTGGAGTTAAGAAGAAAAGATGTACCTTATCATTGAACGTTTTCCTACTCCCTGTCACATAGTTCTTTAAGGATTTTACAGAGGCGGGTATATCAAAAATGATATGTCCATTTATTCTACATTATACAAAAAAAGACATGATTAAAATAGGAGCGCACATATAAAGCCAATAGCCAGTGCAACAACACTACACATATCTTACTCGTTGCATAGCCCACCCATTAAGGAAGCCAAACACGGCAACTTGTCAACAAATGAGGAATACTGGTAAAAATCCAAGTGTTGTATTGTCAACTTTAGCGAATGGATTGTATGTAATCTTGCTAGTTAGCTAACGCTAGCTAGCGACTTGTGACGTTCCTTGTTATTGCCATTTAGTCGAAACATCAGTTCAAGTTCAGCTGTACCGCAATTTGCCTCATTTTCGATGTGTCATGAAATAAAAATGTGAGTAATCATAACAACGTTAGTTTTGGTGGAGCGAGCTAGCCAGTTTAATTAGACATGATTCAACTAATCAAGAGCTATGCATCTTGGAATAAAAAAATGTCAGGCTGTCCAAATACACCAAAATGCTTAATAACTACATAATAGCTACATTTAACAAATAATGATAATACATACTTTTGTTATATCATTTTAGATTCACTTTTAGAAGACTAAATGCGCCAGGAGTGAAGCTCGCCTAGAGCGCCAAATGTGCTAGGGCCGCTCCTGTTTATGTGCACTAATAGAGTTAGTCCCCTTGTCTTAGTGTGCTTTATGTGCACTAATAGAGTTAATCCCCTTGTCTTAGTGTGCTTTATGTGCACTAATAGAGTTAGTCCCCTTGTCTTAGTGTGCTTTATGTGCACTAACAGAGTTAGTCCCCTTGTCTTAGTGTGCTTTATGTGCACTGATAGAGTCTGCTCCAATGAAACATGTAACACTATTCTACACTAGTCCATTTCTTTGGCTTATGCCCCATGCCAAGGCCCCTATGCAACATGTCTGCAAAGGCCTGATTCAGTAAAGGCCCCTATGCAACATGACTGTAAAAGGCCTGATTCAGTAAAGGCCCCTATGTAACATGGCTGTAAAGGCCTGATTCAGTAAAGGCCCCTATGCAACATGGCTGTAAAAGGCCTGATTCATATGGAGCCCCAATTTATATATTCTCCCTCACTGCACACAATTGCAAAATTTGGAAGAACACTTAGAGCTTAGAGTGATGGATGGTCCATGACTTTGGACAAAATGCAAGACACACAAACACACACACACACACACACACACACACACACACACACACACACACACACACACACACACACACACACACACACACACACACACTTCCCCAGTGTAGCCAACGTCTTCTGAGCTGTGTCAGCTAGAGATGCAGTGCCAACAAGACGTGAATGGTTGCCTGAGGAACTTAAGTTGTGATGGCCTGAAAAGTGTGAGTTGGGTAAAGTATACAGAAATGATTCAGGGAGTTTTCTTGTGAAACATGCCATGAAGGCACAGATTTGTCATTAATTATATTATAACAATGATTATCATAATTTGTGTAAGTTACCAGTAGATACCAGCAGCATACCAGCAGGATAAATGAACACAGTGTAAGGCTTTCATTGTTCTCAGGTGTCCTTACAATTGATACAAGCAGTTGTCTGGAAGTACCCTGAGTGTCATCAAAGAGACTAAACTAACGTAACACAGCTAACACATCACAACTCTTACAACTTTACATTTCCTCTTTCAGAATATCTGTCATGTAGTCATAACTACAATACAAACCCATTTTAACCCTTGTATAATGGGCTGGCACTACCAACACATAATCTAGAAACTGGCCCAAATGAAATGTGATTTGATCAACTATTCCTAGTGGACTGCACTCCTTAAAAAAGGAATAGATACATGGTGTAGCACAGTGACTGAGGTAGACTGTGTCATTTTACACTGCCTAAGGACATGCAGAGACGGCTGCTGCAGTAACTCAGCCAAGTTTGAGGTGGGCTGATTCAGCTCTGCATGGTGATGTGAGAGAAAGCCAGGGAAAGGTGGAGAAGGATGAGAGACTGTTGCAAAATGAAGTAAGCCCATGAGCAATAGATTCGATTTCACTGCCACAGTTCGTGTCTCATAGAAGGTGCCCAATGCCACGGAACAGGTGCATTTGAATTTTCCTCACACCTTTCCTCAGCAGCATCTTTCATGGGAAATGAATGCCCACGTCCGCTACATGAGCGAGGCTTAAAGGCTGCTGTTGGTTGCACTGTTTGGTTTCGTGCCATCAGGCCTGAACAAGCGACGGGCCTCACTAGAGCTACTGCCCCAAGGTAGAGCAGCACCACGGCCTCGGCCTGAACAAGCGACGGGCCTCACTAGAGCTACTGCCCCAAGGTAGAGCAGCACCACGGCCTCGGCCTGAACAAGCGACGGGCCTCACTAGAGCTACTGCCCCAAGGTAGAGCAACACCACGGCCTCGGCCTGAACAAGCGACGGGCCTCACTAGAGCTACTGCCCCAAGGTAGAGCAGCACCACGGCCTCGGCCTGAACAAGCGACGGGCCTCACTAGAGCTACTGCCCCAAGGTAGAGCAACACCACGGCCTCGGCCTGAACAAGCGGGGACGTCACAACTGCAGCTGCAAAGCTCCCTCGCCGAGACCCTTGAAGCAGTCTGTAAATCCACACAGACTGCCTGGCCGAGACCCTTGAAGCAGTCTGTAAATCCACACAGAGTGCCTGGCTATCGACCAGCATGCTGGGGGTGGGGGGGGGTCGCGCAGGGAGAGCCAAGAATAGCCCGCTGAGCGAGTCGACTCCCCGTCTATGACATCAGCTCTTGCGTGGAGACAAAGAGGAGACTGGAGGAGACAGCGTGTCCTGCTCTTCACCCACGTCTGATGGCGCATCGGTGAATGAGTCCGACAGCCGGGGGGGTTCGCTGGATGTGTGTGTGTGCGTGTGTGTGTGTGTGTGCGTGTGTGTGTGTGTGTGTGTTTGTGTGTGTATGTATGCGTGTGCGTGTGTGTGTGTGTGTGTGCGTCCGTGCATGGTTCAGTGTGTGTGTGGCGGGAATGGAGAATGACAAAGGCAGAGAGTGAGGGGGAGAGTTTGTGTTTGTGAGTCTGCGTGTGTGTGTGTGCGTGCGTGTGTGCGTGGTTGAGTGTGTGTGTGTAGGGAATGAAGAATGACAAAGGCAGAGAGTCGGGCGGGGGTTGTGTGTGTGTGTGTGTTTTGACTGTGAGTAATGCTAATGTGCACGGCACACACTTAATCAACTCTTGCTGGGACAGACTGGTAATTACCGTTTTTGGCTGCACTCCCCTCTCGAGCCAGAAGGGGAGAAAGTTTCAAAGAGTCAAACAGCTGAGGGTGTTCATTCAGCGTGGCTCTGTGATGGCTCATTTGACTTGGGATGAATTTGAGCGTCATTATGACGACTCTCCTCCAGTGGGTTGAGCAAACTGTGGCGTACTTCAGCAATGTCTGTGGAGTCCCTTGCAAACGATCACTTAGATTTATGGGCTCTGCTCTGCACAAACCTTGGTTAGTGTAACTGCTTTATAAGCTGGGTCATTAGTCTGCACTGCATACATACGATTGGTTGTTGCTTTATTTGTAAGCTTTAGCATAGCTTTAGCATAGCCTTTTTCAAAGCTTCTTTCAAAGCATTTGTCACTGACTTTCTGTAAGTCTCCCTACCCTTATTGTAATTACAATACAATGTGGCTAGTATAGTGTAGTGAGAGATGTGAAAGAGAGAGATAGGATGTGGAGACTGTGGATTGTATAGTGTAGTGAGAGATGTGAAAGAGAGAGATAGGATGTGGAGACTGTGGATAGTATAGTGTAGTAAGAGGTGTGAAAGAGAGAGATAGGATGTGGAGACTGTGGATTGTATAGTGTAGTATAGTGTCGTGAGAGGTGTGAAAGACAGAGATAGGATGTGGAGACTGAGAGATCAGTTGAAGGGTAAAGGATGGAGGATGAGAGCGGATGTGATTGTGAGGCTGATTCTGGGAGACTCGCTGCGCTGACATAGATGGTAGGGATTTTGCAGAATGCACATGAACACACACACACACACACACACACACACACACACATGACATAGATGGTAGGGATTTTGCAGAATGCACATGAAGTGCAAAGATCCTGGAAGTAATAGGATGTGCACTCAGTGAAGCAGACATGGTGCAGTTGCTATCAAGAATACACACATTTATGATCTTCACACACATGCGCACACACATACGCACACGCACACACACAAGTAAACACACACACACGTAAACGCACACGCACGCGCACACGCACACACACACACACACACGTTTTTGTAATGTGGCTACACTGGAATGGAAAAGGTCCTAGGCTACATTATCTGGGGTGTGGGCTACATAACGTATCTATATCCTAAACAGCCTGAGTCCATGGCCATACATTTATAAATATCACTGCTAATGAATCCATTATTTCCTTAAAGGTCAACAACATCATTATCACCACAACAACAGCATCATGACACTCCACCCCACCCCACCCCACCCCTAGCATGCAGTGGCATCAGTAGCATGCCATCCCCTCCCCAGGGCCAGTGCCAGTGTGGTGGGTTATATATGCCTTAGCCTCCGGCCCTGTGTGCCTTTATGGAGGAGCCTTTGACCTAAATGTAAATATTGTGCTGCCCTTAGGGCTTTACTAGATAATGGAGGAACTGGTGTTTCTGACTGTGTTATTGTGACTGACTGTGAGGATTTGTTTGACTGGCAGACAGGTTTCTTGATGGAGGGATTTCCCACTGATCTCATGGCTCTCGCAGTGTGCTGTCAGCACGCCATGATGTTTGTGTTTGTGTGTTTGATCAACGCTTGTGTTTGTGTGTTTGTGTGTTTGTCTGTTTGATCAATGCTTGTGTTTGTGTGTTTGATCGATGCTTGTGTTTGTGTGTTTGTGTGTTTGTGTGTTTGATCGATGCTGAGGATGCTCTGAGGATATGATGGGAAGAATGAGTGCAGCTGGGGGAGACTGGGCTCAAATCTGCTCTGTGTTCTAAAGACTACACACTAACACTATCAAAGTGTGAGCACACCTCCAGCACTCAGCAATGCATCTGGTCCTAATCAAACAAACCTTCACCTTCCTTAACTAAGGCATGCATGAATATTCCTTTGTTTGGAGTGCCATGCAACCTTGTTATTAGTCTCTCTCCCTCTTTCACTCTCTCTCTCTCTCTCTCCCCCCCTCTCTCTCTCTCCCTCTTGCTCCCTCTCTCTCTCTCTCTCTCTCCCTCTCTCTCTCCCCTACCCATCCATTTGTATTTGTCATGAATGCTATCCCATGTTCTACCCACTGCGCTTCCTCGCTCTAAGAGTAATCTTGCCTTCCGCTGCTCTCTTTCTCCCTTCTTTCCCGTTTGGCAGTTATGTGCCAGAATGACAGACAGATGGTAAGCCCAGCCCAAGTGCAATCTAAACGGGCAGAAAGGACAGTACAGCAAGCACAGTGTAATTACAGAGGAAGGGATGGAATGACGAGGGAAAGGATGGGTACGAGGAAGGGTACGGTGAGAAAGAGGGAACAATGAGATGTTGATGAGGTATAGATATGAGACGAGACGAGACAGAGGGAGACTGAGGGGCTATAAATAACTCGATCCTTGTTTTGAGGGGCTGGGTATATATATATGACATCCTTCCACATCCTTTCACTATGGTGACATTTCACACACACAGACACACACACACACACACACACACACACACACACACACACACACACACACACACACACACACACACACACACACACACAGAGACACACACACACACACACACACAGAGACACACACACACACACACACACAGTGCTATACATAAGCACACTTCCACATGAATGTACAAGTCTGTGTGCGTTTTATGTGTACACTTGATACATTATCAGCTACACACTATACCCGAGGCAGCCAGTAGCACTCTGGCACGTGAACAGTCTCTGACATATGACACCATAGATCACCCTCCGAGTATGAGTTTAAGAAACACCACACCCCGAGGGCCGACTACAGACAAGCATTCAAACATACTAGCGACTGGGAGTCAGTGTGGCTGTGAAATATCCTCATATCTCATTCTGCATGAGTGCACCAGAGAGTACTGTATGTGCCTGACTCTGTGTGTGTGTGTGTGTGTGTGTGTGTGTGTGTGTGTGTGTGTGTGTGTGTGTGTGTGTGTGTGTGTGTGTGTGTGTGTCTAAGAAGGGAAAAATAAGAGATGGTGATTGATTTATTGCTGTTGATAGCACTCTGTGCTCTGTGCTCTGATCTGAATGTTGTGTGTATGCTCAGGCAGCTGTGAAGACTGACTGGCTGTACATAACTCATCCTCCTATGGAAAGCACAAATGCCACTGACTGTGCAAGCCTCGGTTTGAAGTAGACGACTACCTTCCAAATCACCCTAACAAAGCATCACCTGCAGCTGTTATTACCCGTGTGTCAGGTTCCCCTTCTTTTCTCATATTCTTTCTTTCTTTTGTATCTCTCTTTTTCTTGCTTTTTCACCCCTTTCTTTAAAAACAGCATGCTGTCTCATCCCATCTCCCTTTGCTCTTCTTTCCTTTCATCCTCTCCTCCGCATCTCTCCCTCCGGCTCCAGCAGAAGCCGTGTTGACTGGGTGGGTCGGGCGAGTAGTGGCGAGCTGACATATGCTGAAATGCCACTGAGCGCCCCCTCCTCCCGCCCCCTGAAAGCTGGCTCTGCCATCTGCCTCATTTACCCAGGTGGCACAGCTCTGCCCTCCAGGGCATTAGTGACGTGGTAGGACAGTGGGCACCGGGCCTCAGGAGCATCTTCCCCCTGTGGGCGCCCTGACTCACTGAAGTGCCAGCCTCTAGATTAATGTGGGAACCATTTTAATACACCTTTTAATGTCATCAAAATACATATACAGTGTTTGCAGTAACTGACTAACCCATGTATACAAAATATATTGTCCCTATAAACGAAAATAACACCCCTGCCTGCCAATCAGAAATAAGCGTTTTCCATGACCATGGTACTAATATAGTAATACAACAAGGATTTAGAGTACTAATACAGTAGTTGTAGACTGATAGACTACTAATAGAGTAGTTGTAGACTAATAGAGTACTGGTAGTAATAAATATTGCCTTTGTGCTCCAGGAGGGTTCAGGCTCTGGGCTCTGTAAAGTGTTTGTTTGTTTTGGCACTTTATAAATAAAATTGAATGGAATTGAATGATAGAGCATAGGTTTAATAGTGTTTTAATGTGTGATTTCTGAAGAGGTGAGGATGTTAGTTGAGCTTGACAGGTCTGCTAGAGCCAATCTAGACACATCACAACAAAAACATCACATTAGGATGACATCAGACATCATCACGTCTATTCCGTCCCAATTGTTCTCACAGCTTTTCCAGATCCAGCAAAGATGCAGTTATCTAGCTCTTCAACAGACATCTTCCATGTCACTCGCTAGATCAGAACTGATCTTTTTTTTTAAATAGATCTGTGTAATATGACTTGGGCTACTTTCTCACAGAGGTTAATTGAGCACAGGAACCAGTGACTTTGACTATTGTCGCGTTCAGCAATTTACTGAAGGTGTGGGTAGGAATGAGTATTTATGATTTCTACAGCATGTGTTCAACACAGAAGGGAAACTAGAGGGAGAGAGAGTGGATAAAGAAGAAACTTTAGCACATTTGAATAGCTGTTGCCTTCGTGCTGCTTCACATGACTGCTAACACATCCTGGGGAGCTGACAGCCTTTCGACAGGAAGTGTTAATTAGGAAGCGAAACGCAAGAAGCAGGAGAGAGATAATGGCTTTAGCAGCAGTGGCTCAGAAGCCTGTCATGCGTTCTTTATGAGGAACTACGTGTTCACTGCGGTTATGAGTAGAACCGTGTGTGTCTATGACTCTTCTGCAGGGTTGTGTGTAAAAGCTCTTTGGCCCTCAAAGCCATACATCCAAATCAGCATGTGTTATAGGACAGAGTGTGGGATGTGGTGCAGGGCAGCTGAGAGTCTAGAGTTATCAGACCAATAGCTTTAGAGATGTGCTAGTCTGATCAATCACCTGCTGAAGACTAGCAATGCTGAAAGACATGCTGTGTGTGTGTGGTGCATGTGTGTGTGTGTGTGTGTCTGTGTGTGTGTGTGGGGGGGGGGGGGGGTCTGTGTGTGTGTGTCTGTGTGTGTACGTATGAAATATGTGCATATGTATGTGCCCAAGGACATGTCCTAGGCCAACTGCATACAGTACTCTGCTAGATGACACATGCATGGACGAGTCACATGGAAACCAGAGAAGACAGCTGGCAAGTTCACACATGTTTTGTTTTTTACAGTTGACTTTAGGGAGGCCAAATGTTCCACAGGTCCAAGAGGAGCACCATGAGATGACTGGTGTAACATGAGTGTCCGATGCATGACCCCTCTATAAGCCTCTCTATTCACATCAGACCAGCTCCAGGCATGACCCCTCTATAAGCTTCTCTATTCACACCCCCCCCCCCCCCCCCACACACACACACACACACTGTATCTATGGAAGTTGCTAAAGTGGGGAGAATGTAACAGAAAGAAGGCATGGTCATGACATACTAATCAAAGGTTAAGATTAAGGGTTATCTCTGCCTGAGGAGTCTCAAGTGAACACTCAAGGGACAAGATTTCAAAAGAAGCACTGATAAAAGAGTTTCCAGTAGTTAGGAAACCATGGCAAACCATAGGCTGAAGGTACTGCATCACAAATGGGGCCCCCTAGAGGTCTGTTTTGTGTACTACAGCAGCAGTCTGCTGACATGCTGCTCATCACTGTCACATCTGACTGACAGGCTAAGGGTACCTAGTAAACGCACGCGGGGAGGAAAACAAGGCAGAGAGGTACTCTGTGTGTGCCTGTGCCAGGTGCCAATCTGAGTGTCAGTCAGAGGATGAGGTTGTAACTGGGTCTGTAGGGCAGGACTTGTCTGAATGATCAATACGTTCAATATCTCCACTACATCAGCCTCATTAGAAGCTACTCCCAAGCATCCTTCCCACTCAAATCCATTCCAAAGCTCTGAACTTAAGTGTGTTAAAGGTTTCTTACATTCTATAATCACACATTGTATGGGACTGCCAGATATATCAAATGTTTACAATACTTTATAGCATTGTGTCGATCCACAGACATAGAGTAAATAAATCAAGTTGTGAGTTCGATGCTGTTCTGTTGTGATGTCTCTAATAGATGGGTCAGATGAACTCTGAATGAGCCTGTCCACAGTAATATCTGCAGTCTTGCGGCGAGAGTGGTAGGTTAAGCTCTGATTGAAAGAAGTGTTTTGAGTTTCAGTTACTGTAAAGATCTGGCTGTAAGTGTGCATTAGGAAGTCTGAGTATGTGGTGCTGTATTTGTATTCTGAGCATCACTACCTGAGAAATCTATGTCCTAGCATTTGGTGAATAATAAATTAATGTTTGGTGTGATTTCTAAGTCTCTGGTCTTTGTGTGTTTGGTCTGTTTCTGCATGTTTGATGTGTGTATGTGTGGTGTTTGGTCTGTTTCTGCATGTTTGATGTGTGTATGTGTGGTGTTTGGTCTGTTTTTGCATGTTTGATGTGTGTATGTGTGGTGTTTGGTCCGGTGCATGTTTGATGTGTGTATGTTTAGTGTTTGGTCTGTTTCTGCATGTTTGATGTGTGTATGTGTGGTGTTTGGTCTGTTTCTGCATGTTTGATGTGTGTATGTGTGGTGTTTGGTCCGGTGCATGTAGATGAGAGCCTGGGCGGTGGGTCCAGCCCTGACTGAACTCTGGCAGACGGAGAGCCTGTACCAGGTGCTGCAGATTTCACGCTCAGCGGCTTTTCCACAATGACAATCTTACTCCTGCTCTACACACACACAAAGACACACACACACACATACACACACTCAGTAGCAACGTGCATCCATGTGTATGCCTACGTACAGTACATACATTTATGCATACAGTACTTACACACAAACACATCTGCACACATAGTGTATATAGTTTGTTCATGAGGAAGGATTTAAGCACACAAATGTCTCTTTCCCTTATCATTCATACTGCTCACTCACTCATTCATAGTGATTTCTCTGTGTGTATAAACTATTCACTATATTCACATATGCTCCTGTGCTAATGCATGCACACATTCACAATAACACACACACACACACACACACACACACACACACACACACACACACACACACACACACAAAGCTGCCTAAAGAGGAGGGGAGCTCCACGCAGCTCACCAATCTGTTCACGCTCCCTCTATACTGTCGCCCACAGACAAAAGATAAAAGAGTCCCATTTACACAAAGAAGCACACGCCTATACACACACACATACACACACACACACACCTCACAGACAAACACACACACAATCACACACACACATGCGCACACACACACACACACACACACACACACACACCTCACAGCAACACACACACAAGCACACAAACACACACATCTCACACATACAAGCATGACACACACACCTCACACACAGACAAACACACACACAAACACACACACACACACACACATATCTCACAGTCTCACACACAAGCATGACACACACACTCATCTCTCAGAGCATGGAGCAGAAGAAGAGAGTTAGCAGAGGAGTATGAGTCTGCTGAGCATGCGCTCACTCACTCACTCACACACTCACCGTGAGAGTGGGGATGGCGGTGACCAGCGAGTACACCAGTACGGGGGGGACCTTGCTGCTGTGCTCCGGTCCGGGGTAGGGCTTGGAGAAGGCCTTGTCGTAGCAGAAGAAGCCCTGGACGTGCACGGGGAAGGTGTCCGTGTACTCAAAGTAGTACGCCAGGAGAACGGTGCCGGCCATGATCACCAGCTGGAAATAGAACATGATCCGGTCGTTAGAAGAGAGAGGGAGCGAGGGAGAGAGAGAGAGAGAGAGAGGTAAATCAGAAAGTAAAAAAAGGGAGACGGAGAGAGGAGGGGTAGGAGGAGCAGTGCAGCCCTGCGAACGCAACCTCACAACCTCTGGTGAGACAGGCATAGAGGAGAGGGAGAGAGAGAGAGAGGGACAGAGGGAGAGAGAGAGAGACAGAGAGAGAGAGAGAGAGGGACAGAGAGAGAGAGAGAAGAAGTGAGAGCAGGAGTGGGAGTACTCCTTTGTCGATATGTCGAGGGTAACTAAAATCAGCTAATCTGGCGTGGTAGAGGAATTGAGTGGGTGTGTATGTGTGTGTGTGTGTGTGTGTGTGAGACAGAGGGAGACAGAGAGAGAGAGCGAAGAGGAGGAGGAGGAGGAGGGGAATATCTACTAGGGGTATTCACTCTCACAAAGAAAAAATCAGAGTTATGACTGCTTTGGTATTCTAAAGAAGTACAGAAAAAAATACAAAAACAAAACTGACATGAAGATTGTAGAGAGGGATAGACAGAATCAGAAAAGGAGTGAGTGAAGGACGGGGGTGCTTCTTCTTCTTGTTGCATTCCACTCTGGCACAAACGCAACACTTCTGGAGATTGTGCCTCCAACTGTGTGAATCTATTTATCATTGGCAACCATCACACACTACTCTGGAGCAACATTATGAGACTTCATGTCAAACATTCAACACTATCTCATGATGGCAACCATCACACACTACTCTGGAGCAACATAATGAGACTTCATGTCAAACATTCAACACTATCTCATGATGGCAACCATCACACACTACTGTGGAGCAACAGAACGAGACTTCATGTCAAACATCCAACACTATCTCATGATGGCAAAAACATTATACATGAGCTACATTGTACAAATATAAAATGGCTGGTTGTGCATGTTCAGGTCTCCATATTGTCATCATAGTGTGATCTCCATCTTTAGAGGAGAGAGAAGCGGGTCTGTTTTCCTGGCGGTGGGTATGACACAGTGGATGGGTGGGTGGGCTTAGTGACAGGAGCCAAAGATTTTGGGCAGTATCCATATTTGGCCACATGCACACAAATATGTGCAAAAACACACACACACACATTCTCACTCCCGCTCTCTTTCTCTCTCTCTCTTAGACACAGACACACACACATTCTCTATCTCGCTCTCTCTTTCTTTCTCTCTTAGACTCACACACACACACACACAAAATGCAATTAATGTAGACTGATGATCATGTCACAAAAATTGTCATGCGAAGAAAAGCTATTTTCTTTAATGGTACACCTATGTCTAGTCCAAGCCTCTTTGATGCCCTCCATTTACTAGACCTTTTGGTTGTTTACTCAGATTGATCTTTGCAAAGATCAACACCATGTAACTACATAAGTCATGAATATGTGTGGAGTTCAGAAAGACACGACAATATGAGGGATTTGTTCGTTAGGAAGACATTGCTAAAGTTGATCAATAAAGTGTGTCAAAAAAGTCATGCAATGTTTTCAAACGTCGGTGATGATTCATCAGCTCATAATTTATGGATTCATGTGGCATTTGATGTTCTCTCAACTATATTACATCTAAGCATAATTTTGTCCAGAGTCATGAATATCACAAGGCTGCTGTATGATTCACTATGCAGAGCGATGCAAAGCCCTGGGGCCCAAAGAGATCTGTGGCTCAGCCTGCAGTGGGCCTGAAGAGGTCAACTTTAACAAGGGAAAAGGTTCTGGTTCTGGTTGTGGTTTTGGTGGGCTCCATGTCAAGTGTCACAGTGATCATGTTGTCATCGATGACTTCAGCCACCCTGTAACGTGTCTTTCTCAACGTCACTAGAATGATTGATTGTGTGAGATGGAACATTCCGGGTGAGTCTGATCAAACATGCTCCGGTTTCGTTTGATCTTGTTTCATTTTCACAGCCTTCCTACATATTCCTGCATTCCTCTGAGTTTCTTGGTATACTTCCTTAAGACCCTCAGAGAGTCCCCAACTCTATTTACATTCATGCCTTTCCACTTCATGATCTGGGGGCCCTCATGTAAAATACTGTTCTCAGATCCTCCCAGTCCATATATCCGAGGTCACTTCATGTCAAATACTGTTCCCAGATCCTACCAGTCCATATATCCGTGGTCCCTTCATGTCAAATACTGTTCCCAGATCCTACCAGTCCATATATCAGTGGTCACTTCATGTCAAATACTGTTCCCAGATCCTGTCAGAGGTCACTGGCAGGGGAGCCTGTGAGAGGACCCATTACCCAGCATTCCTCTGCTCACTCCTGGAGCCTCCGGTCGAGGATCTTATTTCAATTCTTTCTGAGACTTCATGGTCCCAAGTAGCCATGTTGTTTTCTCTCACCTGTGTGTACATCCAATTACACTCACTGCACTGGTCGTGTCGCTGACAACACCGACTAAATATATCGCAAGAAACGCTCAAATGCCTTTCCATAACTACAAAAAAGTTACACCAAAACCAGTAAATAACATTATACAGGTAATAACATCATTATGAAGTATTTCAGCTAGAATTTCACCAGTTAAAGACCTGAATTCCAATTAGTGTCCTGAAAGTTTGGCCAGTATGCTTGAAAACCTTGAATGTTTTTGGATGGATGCACTATTAGAAATCCCACACCAAGCTGCTGACAGCTAATATTCAGCATGTTCCTCCTCTCAGCTTCAGCTGCTGTTAACCACACTGACAGAGTGATGGGGGCCTCATTGCCTCCAGTCACCCACACACACCCCAGCAAGTCTGCCCCTTGCCTTCTTCTTCTTCTTCTTCTTCTTCTTCCTTTCTTCTTTTTGGACTGATCCCCTGGGCATCTAGACGTATCTGTTCATTAGTGCTTGTGAAAGTGACAAGTATGGCCTCCGCTGTTAAACTCTTCATGCGCTCTAAGCTCAGTCTGATGTGGTAGCCATGAGTGCTAAACAGCAGGGAGTTCTACACACCCATGTGCAGCCCAGCTGCAGCAGACTCAAACATTGAGGCACATTTTGACAGCGCAGAAGTCTGGAATGGCAAGAGCCTGAGATCCCTGACAGGGAGGTTAGGGTTTGGAACAAAAATGGGATGCAATATGGATCAGATTTCATGATACTTACCAGAGATCTAACACCTATTATATATATTTACCTGTGACATAATGATGTCATGTTCCCACTGTCGATAATTGTCATGACAGCTCTCCTAATGTTTGGCACGTGGCTCTTCTTTTCTGTACAGCATACATACAGCATCGTTCTGTTACTGCATCTAATGCTATATAAGCTGCTATTACAATAATCTGTAAGTGGAACAGGACATTATTTGATTGGACTTTTACTGACAGGATATGATATTCGACATGTTTATGACATGGTTATGACATGGTTAGGTCCACCCTTTGAAGGATGGTTTAAGTAGAGTGTCGGTTTGTGTTGGTGTTGGTTTTGTGTTAAGTGCATTAAAACCCTGGATTGGGCTACTCAGTGGTTTAAGTGCATTCAAAACCCTGGATTGGGCTACTCAGTGGTTTAAGTGCATTAAACACCCTGGATTGGGCTACTCAGTGGATTGCCAAAAGACGAATGGATGTGAATGGATGACTAGTGTATTTCTGTAGTTATTGAATACATGGATGAATAAATCAGCTGTATGGAGCTGTAGCCATCGCACTTTGATCATAGAGGGTCCTATTAGTTGATGAAGCGTTTGATCAGACTGTGCTCATCACGTATATCTGTGAGAACAATGTCTTATCGACACTGTAGTATTTAAGTCTCCTATTTAACACAGCTTAGTATTTTTTGGTATTGAGGTTTGTAACTTTCAACAGTATCAAAACAGCTTATATTGACATTCTTAGTTTTTATCATGTTAGCTCAGGCTGTGTAATCCTGGCTGGAAAAGGAAGCTCTGTGCCTGACTTTACTGTACCAGTGTGCTTGGCAGGATCCACTACGCTCTGATGTTGTGGAACTCATTTAGTCACGGTCTTGGGCCGGCGCCCGTCTTGGCTTTGAGAGCTCTGTGGACCTGGCTGCATGCTGAGGCATCAGAAGCTCTGGCACCGGCGTGAATATCAGACAAAAAAAAGAACCCAATCACTAACCGGTGCACTCACCAGGGTCCAATATGGCAGGAGGTTCACCGGACAAAAAAAGGAACACACGCTGAAAAATGAACTTGTACCGCAGACAAAACATCTATCAAAAGAGAGGGAACAAAAGAGACAAATCCAAATGCAGACACCAAAGCGAAAGCTCCAAAAGCACAGTGGATCAGCTTTAAGGGAAAGGGCATCCTGCCACATCAGGGGCAAAGGCCCTTATACCAGATGGCAGGCAGGAGGCCATGTTGCCCTTTTGTAAACCCATGCCCTCCCACACAGGTAAATGCTGTGCCTCCCTGCACCGGATACTCACTAATCAGGAAGGTTAGCTTGCGTCAGACTTGGAGATGCTAATACATACAGCAATACTACACTTATGGAGCAGTCTACGGGGTTGAGTAAAATCTGAAGCTTGCAGGCTTGTTACTTTCAACCAAAACTTAGTTTGAGCCCTCGGCCCAAAACCCTGTCCTCCCAACACGCTTCACTGTAACTCTGTTACTTGTCTCCTTAAATATTACATGGGTGCACCTCAGTGTTCCAACCCCCTGCGCAGAATGGCCTTGTGTCTGTACTGTGTTTCACCCAGAGAAGAGCTGCAGAGATGCGTAAAACAGAATCATGGATTAGCTTAGCATCACCCCAAACGCCCCAACACCGAGGTATGGTACACCTCCAGCTGTTTAGAGTGCACATATACACAATAACCTATACTGTATGAGAAAGTCTGTGCTGTTGGAGAGGACTGATCCAGAGTCAGCTTGAGTGTACGGATGTTATGTTACCTCACTTGATATGACAGAAACATATTGTCTGTTCAGTTCATTGGACATACAGTCTGAGGCTGTGTAAATGTACCTCTATAGCAGGTGCTGCAAAGGTTTGAGCAACATCAATGGCACAATGGCTCTCTGCGTGATTCGACTCAGATAAATGTCCCAGATAAATTATTTACTCTCCCTCGTCTGTTACTTCATTTTGAATAATTCGTTTATTGTTGTTTTTAAAAGCGCGTGTGCAAGGAGGCTGGAAGCGGCCGAGTCCCTGGGCAATATCCCCTGTTAGTATGCTGTTCTCTGAAAGAGCAGTTTGGTGTTGTGGGTGGGGGTGGGGGTGGGGGTGCTCATGTGATGAGAGGTGGGGTGCTGAGCGCTGGGCTGAGTGTGTGTGTGTGTGTCCCCATCAGACACATGCGGTCCATTAGAGGCCCCCCTCAGACCTCCAGCACACCGAACACAAGGCATGAGGAGGACATGAAGGAGGGGGGAAGGAGGGACAGAGAGGGGGGGGGGGGGTAAAGAGTGGAAATAGAGACAGTAAAATGTGGGAAGTAGAGGGGAAGGCACCATCAAAAGAAGAAAGAAAGAAAGAAAGAAAGAAAGAAGAAAAGAAGTGAAGAGAAGAGAAATACATTGAAGTAGAGGGCTTCAAGTAGGAGTCTGTAAGATCAAATGAATAGAAATGGGTAGATATACAGATCTAAAGAAAACAAGCTCTTGTTACATTGCCATAAAGAATAGAAGAATGTGGGTCTTTGTGTGTGTGTGTATCGTCACAGTGTGTTTCCTGCCTCGGACAGAGCCTATGGAGAGCACCAGAAACAGGTGGAAATGAAAAGGGTTCACACATTTGTGGGTATCTCTGCCTGCAGATGTGGTGTGCACTAGTG
>NC_045152.1:17610966-17623466 GCF_900700415.2 Clupea harengus
CCTCTTCCTCCATTCAGCAGCCCTGAGTGGCCTTCACTGTCTCCTTCCTCTTCCTCCTCTCATCCACTCAGCAGCCCTGTGTGGCCTTCACTGTCTCCTTCCTCTTCCTCTTCCTCTTCTCCTCCACTCAGCAGCCCTGCGTGGCCTTCACTGTCTCCTTCCTCTTCCTCTTCTCCTCCACTCAGCAGCCCTGCGTGGCCTTCACTGTCTCCTTCCTCTTCCTCTTCTCCTCCACTCAGCAGCCCTGCGTGGCCTTCACTGTCTCCTTCCTCTTCCTCTTCTCCATTCAGCAGCCCTGCGTGGCCTTCACTGTCTCCTTCCTCTTCCTCTTCTCCATTCAGCAGCCCTGTGTGGCCTTCACTGTCTCCTTCCTCTTCCTCCTCTCCTCAATTCAGCAGCCCTGCGTGGCCTTCACTGTCTCCTTCCTCCTCCTCTTCCTCTTCTCCTCCACTCGGCAGCCCTGCGGGGCCTTCACTGTCTCTTTCCTCTTCCTCCTCTCCTTCACTGCATGCTTCACAGGAAGCCTGCTGGCATCTCACCTGCCACAACCCAATGAAAAGCTCCCGGACTGGAAAAGGATACAGAGTGAATGTTTACCAGCCGGTGACCAAAGAGCTGCCTGCTAGTCTTTGCTCTTGCTGCGCTGATCAAAGCGCTCAGCGTGTGAAAGGGCGCAGGCGCTTGTGTGTGTGTGCGTGTGTGTGTGTAGGCGAGTGTGTGCGCGTGTGTGTGTAGGCGAGTGTGTGCGCATGTGTGTGTGCGCGTGTGTCTATGTGCGTGTGTGTGCGCGTGTGTGTGCGTGAGCCTATGTGTGTGTTTGCGTGTGTCTATGTGCGTGTGTGTGCGCGTGTGTGTGCGTGAGCCTATGTGTGTGTATGCGTGTGTGTATGCGTGTGTGTGTGCGCGTGTGTCTATGCGTGCACACGTGCTCAGAGTGCAGCTGCTTCAATAGACTGCCTCTGACAGGTGTGAATAACAACCTAGTACCAAGTGCACTGTTATTTTTAAAGTGAGACAGGAAACCATGTGTGTGTGTGCGTGTGTGTGTGTGTGTGTCTGTGTGTGTGTGTGTGTGTGTGTGTGTCAGAGAGAGAGACAGAAAGATCAAGGAGTTCATGAGGAGAGCATGAATATGCTCAATCTGCCTGGTGTTGATAAAGTTGTGTTTTCAGGTGTGTGCATTTGTGTGTTTGTATTTGTGTGCACACGTTTGTGTATGTGTGTATGTATTTGTGCGCACATGTTTGTGTATGTGTGTATCTCTGCGTGCCTCCCTCCGTCAAGAGACACAATGGGTGATGAGCTATGGAAGATTTGAATGCAGTTCTATACAACACCGACATAAACCACTGGATGCAGAGGGGGGAAACGAAGTCATGCTTCTGACCTGCAGGGAGTGAGGCAAATGATGGTGATCGTGTTGTGTTTAATCACTGTTTAAATGTGTTTGAATGTTTCAGAGAGATGATAATGTGAATGAAAGCTGGTCCTAGACCTGCAGTTAAGTGGAGTGACAAAACACTGGGGCAGACACCTCAGGCAGTGCTTTCCCATGTGTCAGTTCTGTTACAACACTGCCCTCTACAGGGTATATTTTAAAATGCAGAACAACTATCAGATACTCTGTTGCTGCACAATATCAAACATATTCTCATGCTACAATAAAAGACTGTACTCTGAGTGTATATCTGTGTGGCTGTGTGTGTGTGTGTGTGTGTGTGTGTGTGTGTGTGTGTGTGTGTGTGTGTGTGTGTGTGTGTGTGTGTGTGTGTGTGTGTGTGTGTGTGTGTGTGTGAGTGTGTGTGTATGTGTGTGTGTGTGTGTGTGTGTGTGTGTGAGTGTGTGTGTGTGTGTATGTGTGTGGCTGTCTGTGAGTGAGTGTGTACGTTTATGTGTAGCTTGGAGTGCTTAGGTCTAGGTCTTAGGTCTTTTACACATACATCCTTCAAGTCTTCCCCACACCGAAAGGACACATCACTGTTAGAAACTCTTCAAGCCCCAAGGTGCCCCGTGGGGAACTTTTTGGTATTTTGATTAATATATTTAAAAATCTCTGCGAGTTTTTGTCCTGGAAACATAAAACTAACACCCACAGCAACCTTGAACCCTTTTCTTTTAAAATATGTAAAGTTTGAAACTAAAATATAAATAATCACTTTGTAAGGACAATATTACGAATCCCTTGCAAATTTCAGCCTCTGAGTGAGGTTTCGACCCTCCCATTAGCAAATGACAACTATTCATATGATAAGGAGATGGTAATTCAGTGATCACTATTGGGTCGTGATGTGTCAAGTAAACCTGTAGGAACAAAGACATTCCAGGCCCATTACGTCATGGCCATTGTTCTTGACCGAGGTGTCCCAGAATGTTCACACCTTTCTCATCAATATGCATAGTGGTCTAAGTGAAGGAAAGTGTCACATTGTATATTACTTAAAATTAGTATTGAAACCACACACACTTTCTGAATGATAAACTCACCTATGTGGAGCAAACACCTATGTTTACAGGGCTCAGAGTAAAAAAGAAAACTTCCAAAATATTAACAATGTGTTTTTGTACAAAGTCTGAGCACCTCTAAAACTAGATTTCATTTTAATAAAAAACGTTTTTTACTACATTCCTTTTACTCTCATTTTATTATTGCTGAGGTGTTCTAGAATATAATCATAAATGCCACTTTTGCCTCATGGTTTTTAGTTAGGTGAAATATACAAAAATATCAGGCATGGCAGACTACCTAACATAGTCAAAAAAGAGCCTTGGGGTTGGAAGTGTTAGATTTTGGTTGCCATGAAGGAGATATTTTGTTCGGTTTTTGAAGCCAGCTATGGTTAAAATCACATCTCATATTTAAAAAATGCCAAATCTTGGGCTGGACAATTCATAGCAAATTGAGTAGGAGAGAAAAACCCCACATATGTGCTGCTATTCTGCTCCCATCCCCTGTCAGAGAGACGTCTCAAACCTCTCATTACTCCTGTATCTCCTCCATACCCTCTTCTTCAGGAACAACAACACACATATCTGACAGGCTGGATGCTTTTCTCTGCGACTGGCAGCATAACCCTCCCTCAGTGAGTCAGGGCTTCCGGCTCTCCATTCAAACAGAGACGAGCCACGAAAATGAGAGCCTTCAAAATGTCGGAGAGGGGAGGAGAGAACGAGAAAGAGAGAGTGAAAAAAAGATGACAGAAAAGAGATGGGAGCGAGAAGAGAGGAGGAGGAGGGGGGGGGGGGGTGAGAGGTTGAATTTGAACTGATGGGTATCCATAGAAACAACAGATGAGATGTGGATGTGGCTACATTCGAGCGTTGCTCAGGCGGTGCACCATAAATCAGCGTCCGTCACGCCCCGATGGCCACGACAGCTGTGCCATCTAATGTGGAGGGCGCTAATATCACACATACATTTCTCAGCTGAAGCCTGGCACTCTGCTCTCCTTGTGATCCTTATGATATGGAGAAGGTAATGCTCAAAGTCAACCGCATCATTTGAGCAAACCTTAGCTCCTGTCTACATCTCTGTCTGTCACGTGCCCCACTCCTCTCAACACATGGCCAAAATCCTCCACACCACAAGATTTTACAAGTATACACTGTCTGTCTCACTGTCTGTCTCACTGTCTGTCTCACTGTCTTACCTTTACTGACATATAAAATATCTCTGCTTCCTCTCTCTCTCTCTCTCTCTCTCTCTCTTTCACTCTGCAGATCATCTTCAGTTCAGTTGAGTGAAAGTGCTATTCCATGGTGTGAAGAGCTCTAAGTGAAAATGGTGCAGTCACCCTGGGTTGGTAGACCCGCCAGAGAATAAGTGTGAGAGGGAGGGTGGGTTTGAGTACATGACCGACTGGTAAGGTTACGTCTCGGGTATTGGATGTATAGAACGTAGGTTGTTAAATGTATATTGGATGTATATATTGTAGGTTGTTAAATACCTTCATGGTTGACTTTGGTGCTTGTCCACCCTTATAAAACAACACCACTTTTGGCACTAATAAAAGTGGTGGGTAATTGTATTTGGTGTCTAGCACAGGACACAGCTCAGGAGGATAGGTGAGTTTGTGCATGGTGTGAAAGTGCTACTGTATTCTTGTGTAAATTGCTTGATTGCATGTCAAACCTCAGACAAGGGACAAGTTGATGCACCTGAGAATGGAGCATCTATTGAGACTGTTGGTCAGCATTGACTTAATGAACTACCGGTATATGGAATACTTACTACATTGACTTAATGAACTATATGGAATACTTACTGCATTGACTTAATGAACTATATGGAATACTTACTGTATTGACTTAAAGAACTATATGGAATACTTACTGTATTGACTTAAAGAACTATATGGAATACTTACTGTATTGACTTAATGAATTATATGGAATACTTACTGTATTGACTTAATTAACTATATGTAATACTTACTGCATTGACTTAATGAACTATATGTAATACTTACTGTATGAACTATATGTAATACTTAATGAACTATATGTAATACTTACTGCATTGACTTAATGAACTATATGTAATACTTACTGTATGAACTATATGTAATACTTAATGAACTATATGTAATACTTACTGCATTGACTTAATGAACTATATGTAATACTTACTGCATTGACTTAATGAACTATATGTAATACTTACTGTATTGACTTAATGAACTATATGGAATATTGTATACTTCCAATAGATTTTCTGTTGTAGACCATGTTCTCAACCATGGGTTGAACATGAGGGAGGCTGGCCAAAGGGTCCAACCTAACCTCAGCCGCTTCACAGTTGCTGCCATCATAAGTTGAGCAGGCCGGTTTACAGTATTGTACTGTTGACTCTGTGTGCCAGAATAAACCTTTTTTTGCTGCATATTTGTGTGCTGTTTGACTATGAAAAAAGTAGGCCTACACTGAGACATTTTACAAAACGAGAAATGGTTCATTCTGTAATACTTACTGTATGAACTATATGTAATACTTAATGAACTATATGTAATACTTACTGCATTGACTTAATGAACTATATGTAATACTTACTGTATTGACTTAATGAACTATATGGAATATTGTATACTTCCAATAGATTTTCATTTTTATACAACATACCGGTACTTGTAATTATTTGTCTGTCACTGTACTCAACACAGGCCCTGCCAATAGGGGTGGGGCGAAATATCGACACAGACATATATTGTGATATTTCCGCTCGCGATGCGTTATCAATTACTCTGACACCAAATATCAATATCTTTTTTTATACTCAAGGCAGTTAAAAATGAATGTATTCACATAACCATTCTGGTTATTCAGAGAATCCGTACCCTAAACTTCAAGGTGCCGTTTCTATTTTGTAAAATGTCATAGCTTCACCTGTGTTGTGTAGAAGAAATATCATAATAATATCAGACTGTGAGTTGACCTGTGTTTCCCACCCCTAACTGCCACTGGCCTAAAGAGAGATTTCATGTTGTGGTCTCTAAGTCTCAGTCAGTCAGTCAGAGTGGCAGCAGACAGAACCGCAGACCCGGAGAGCCAGCACCCATCAGCTGTGCTAAGTGGTGCAAGCACAGGGTATGAAATATTGAACCACACAGGCTACTCAACACAGGGAGACCACACTGGAGCATGTGTGTGTAAGTGACACAGGCTACTCAACACAGGAAGACCACGCTCAAGCTGGAGAATGTGTGTGTGTACGTGACACAGGCTACTCAACACAGGGAGACCACGCTGGACCATGTGTGTGTACGTGACACAGGTTACTCAACACAGGGAGACCACGCTCAAGCTGGAGCATGTGTGTGTACGTGACACAGGTTACTCAACACAGGGAGACCACGCTGGACCATGTGTGTGTACGTGACACAGGTTACTCAACACAGGGAGACCACGCTGGACCATGTGTGTGTACGTGACACAGGTTACTCAACACAGGGAGACCACGCTGGACCATGTGTGTGTACGTGACTGTGTCAACGGGGAGACTTGCAGATCAGGTGGAAGAACCAACTACAACTATTTCGAGTGTAGTATGGACAAATTATATCATGTGCAATAAATAGTGTCTACAGAGTTGGCAGACTACAAAAATAGTCCGCCTTAATCCTCATCCAACTTAAATACTGCATAAATAAGTAAAAGAGAGCCCCTTGAAACAGATAAACTGCATTAGAAGGAAGTTTCCTGCAGTGAAGTTATCCCACAGCTAGTGGGGGGGATGGGGACACAAGCTCTCAGGGCTCAGGGAGGAGACCAGCTGGGGCTGCCTTCATATTAGGGCTTTTGATTGGGGGTCAGGTCCCAATGGTATTTTATTGCTTTGAGATTAACCTCCCTCTGAAGTATCAATTTTTGGGTTTGGATTTATAGGTCCTGAAGTTCAGAGTGAGAGGTCAGAGTTGAAAGGTCATGGTATTCTCACCTCCACAAACAGGAAGCAGGGCACAATGGAGCTACTGCTCTTCAGTCCTGGCTTCTCCTCTGCCATTCTGCTCCACCTTCTTCTTCTCTCCTTCTTTGTCAACTCCTGCAATCACTCTCTTCCCGACTCTCCTCACACCTAAAAAGGAAAAAGAAAATGTACAGGTCAGTATGGAGCAAAAGTGTGATGACTATTTAAAAATGAATCTGAAAACAATGTTAAAAAAATAAAGAAATAATTCTTATTTCTGCCAGTGCACATGTAATGGTTACAGTTTTTCTCGATTGATTACATTCAAAAACTGGAACTTATGGCACAATGACCACAACCTGTAACTCATGTGCCAACTCCCTAAACCAATTCTGCTAAACTATAAGCACAATTATCTGCTTTAGACACAAATTTCAATTGTTAACCGCACTTTCTTCAAAACACAACACACAATTATCTGCTTTAGACACAAATTTCAATTGTTAACCACACTTTCTTCAAAACACTAAACACCATCCTCTCTACTTTGCACACTTCATCAATGCCAAAACCTCCTTGTGTTCAGACAGAACACACTGCTATTCAATTGGCAAAACTTCCATTTCAAAGGCTGTTGTGCAATTTGAAATCAAAGCTTTAGCAATATGATGGCCACAGGTTAGCTCCTGGTTTGGAGAACAATTGATGGCAACATTGAAGTGAGAGGTGATCAGAAAGGCAGAGGAGTGAGAGTAAGAGGAGGAGGGGAGGAGGAGGAAGAGATTGAAGAGAAAGAGCAAGAAGGAGAGCCATTATCTCTGATGAGATTCGGGCCACTGTGGTCAACCATATGGTCAACCATGGTTTGACCATGCAGGAGGCTGGCCAGAGGGTTCAACCAAATATAAGCCGCTTCTCAGTTGCATCCATTCTCTGGACATTCAGAAGAGGGAATAGGTAAGAAACACTACTATGACAGGAAAACACTAGTTTGAATGCCTTATCAGGGGCATAGTATTCTTGTATTTTCCATTGTACTGTATCTGTAAAATTACGTAAACAAATACAAAGTGCAACCATTGATGACCAAGACATATTCCTAAACATCAATACAGTGAGCCTAGCCACAGTGGACTGTGTTCTAAGGGGAACACCTTGAGAATAAAGCAGGTGTACAGGGTGCCTTTTGTCAGAAACTCCGACAGTCAAACAGTTATGCTATGACTATGTGCAAGTAAGTCATATACATTTTCACAACTGATTGCGTCCTATCAGCACTGACACATTACTGTACTGTATTGTAATCCAATCCAATGTTACAGTTTTTCTCGATTGCTTACACACATGAAGCATGCCTCGTTTTCTCAAAACTCTAAACACAAATCCCTAAACCACTCACACAAAATGCAACAACATTCACAACACTGTGTAGGTCTATTTCTGATAGCACATTGTCAATATTGTCTTGAGCTAGAACAGGATGCAGTAGTTTTTTGTCCTTTTTTATTTTACATTTTTCTTTCTTTTTTTTGTTGACTGTACTGGCCTATATCCTATTGTTTGTTCTGTGCAAATCATTTACACATTCATTTGTGTTTGCTGTGATGTATAGGCTACAGCACTTTTGGAAAAAATAAAGAAATATTTTAGTTGTTACTGTATATTTGTGTGTTGTTTTATATTTGCGTAAAAACATTATACAGTTATATTTTACTACAGTGTAAGCGTATAGTAACATAATGTTCCTGATAATGCCTTCATACTGGTGTTTTCCCATTTCATAGTAGTGTTTTCCATTGAGCACATCAGTGTTCAATCGATGCTTAGAATGTCTACTCATATAATGGGCTGTGTTTGTCATTAGAAAACAAAGTACCCTTTTGAGGTGACATAACACTGTTTTGAAAGCAAAGTTGCCTTTTGCAGGATATATAAAGGGTTTTGCATTTTGTGTGAGTGGTTTTGGGATTTGTGTTTAGAGTTTTGAGGAAACGAGGCATGCTTTCAAAAAATGTGTGTTAGCAATCGAGAAAAAACTGTAACTGTAAACTGTAATCTTACACCTTTCATGGAGCTTAGTTTAATTCACAAGCTTGCAGGTTTATTGAGCACTTCAACATATAACTAACCCAACAGGCTGCCTACCACGTTCTAACTACCGACTGGCTGACCTAGTCGCTATCTCCCTCCAAAGTATCTGTCTCCCCAAAAGTCTGCCTCTCTTCTTCTCTGCTTCTCCGCATCTTTATCTCAATCCCTCTTTCAAAATGGACTCATATAAGAAATATACATTTCAAGCTGACAGTCGATTTCAATGGTTTTATTGGAAATCTGTAGTTCACAGGAGAGATTTTTTTCAAAGTTAAAAAGATGCTATTACAGTTTTTCACAGTTGTTAACACCCAAAAAGCGAAAATTCGGCACAATTTGCACAACCTTCACTTCATGTACCAATCGCTCGACCCAATTTGGCACTACTTCACACTGCCTTATCTGCATTAGACTCTGATTTTCTTTGTTAACACTCTGATGTCAATTACACATCACCTTGTAGTCAAAACACAACACACAATGTTCAGTTGTTGCACACACTTCTCAAGTAAAATATCAAAGCATCAACCTACAACACACAAATAGTCAAATCTCTAAACATTCAGGTCTGTTGAGCAATTTGCAATCAGGACTGCAGCATAAAAGTGCCTTGAGCCTCTGTTTTGGTTGATGAGCAATGGAGAACGTGGCAGATAACGACAACCAGAGAAGGAGAGGGGTAAGAGTGAGAGGAGGAGGAGGAGGAGGAAGAGGAGGCAGAGGAGGAGGAGGAGGAAGAGGAGGACAAGAAGGAGGAGGGAGAGGAAGAGGAGGCAGAGGACAGAGAGAAGTAAGAGGAGGAGGAAGAGGAGGACAAGAAGGAAGAGGGAGAGGAAGAGGAGGCAGAGGAGGACAGAGAGAAGTAAGAGGAGGAGGAAGAGGAGGACAAGAAGAAGGAGGAGGGAGAGGAAGAGGAGGCAGAGGAGGAGGAGGAGGACAAGGGGGAGGAGAAGGACAAGGAGAAGAAGGGGAAGGAGGAGGAGAGAGAAGAAGGAGAATGGTGATCTCAAATGAAATCCGGGCAACTGTTGTAGACCATGTTCTCAACCATGGGTTGAGCATGAGGGAGGCTGGCCAGAGGGTCCAACCTAACCTCAGCCGCTTCACAGTTGCTGCCATCATAAGTTGAGCAGGCCGGTTTACAGTATTGTACTGTTGACTCTGTGTGCCAGAATAAACCTTTTTTTGCTGCATATTTGTGTGCTGTTTGACTATGAAAAAAGTAGGCCTACACTGAGACATTTTACAAAAGGAGAAATGGCTCATTCTCCAGAGTCATTGTCATTCGTATGGTGTGTTCCATTTCGATGATTGTGTTTTCAATTTTGCCCTTCTGTGTGCTGTAAATGCTTGGTAGTGTGCAGCAAATGCTTAGTTGTGTGTACTCAATGAATGTATGTGTGTGTCTTTTGAAAAAAATGGCTGTGTGTACCAAATGAAAACACGAGTTCCATTTTGTGAAAAGTTAAGAGATTTGATGGCAAAGAGTCATCTTGCAAAGGGAGTGTCAGGTTTAGCTCTTTGTGTGAGAGGTTTTCAGTTTTCTGTGTTCAGTTTTGAGAAAGCCATTATTGTTTTGAAAAACGTGTTAGCAATTGTGAAAAACTGTAAACAAGAGTATTAAGCTTCAGTCTTAAGGAGAAAATTGCAATTAATCACAGCAAATTGTGTGATTAGTTAGTTATTTTTTCTAGTCTACTGACAGCACTGGTTTTTAACATACATTTCCTAAAGAATGTGCAGTTCTAATATGGATAACAAAACATATTGAACACATGAACCAGACACAAAACTGAGCCAGCAGTCAGTCAGTGGTGATATTTGGTATAGGTGACACAGGCCGTTAGGCAGAGGCCCAAGACACCAATGTTTAGGGCCAGACAAGAGTCCCTATACCCAGCCCAGGTCATAATGTTTATGACCAGGCAAGAGTCCCTATACCCAGCCCAGGTCATAATGTTTAGGGCCAGACAAGAGTCCCTATACCCCAGGTCATAATGTTTAGGGCCAGACAAGAGTCCCTATACCCAGCCCAGGTCATAATGTTTAGGGCCAGACAAGAGTCCCTATACCCCAGGTCATAATGTTTAGGGCCAGGCAAGAGTCCCTATACCCAGCCCAGGTCATAATGTTTAGGGCCAGGCAATGTGAATTCCAACGAAACAAACTGTACATTTCAGTGTCACACAAACCAATGTCTGGTAGAATCTCTGATCTGTGATACAATCATTACAATGTAATACATTATTTGTATCCTGTGAACAAATGGATCCCTACAAAATGAGATCATTTAACATATCCCACCAGGTCCACAAAGGCATATCACTGATATCAGTTTATTATATGGCTCCTCAGAATACTATGGAAACTTCCACTGAAATGAATGAGCCATCTCAATGTTTGGAGGTCCGATATTTCTTGATAATGACAGCTTAAAATGAATAATGTGCTCATGCTAATATGGCAGCATGCTAATCAGCATCTTCTCATTGGTCCCAAGGTACGCTGGCAGACTGCAGAGGAAGACTTTCCTCAACACTGTATTCATGCTGGACATGTCGGACAAGCTAGCTTTTTAGCGACAAAAAAGCCTGAACAAGCACATATAAATGCACACACACACACACACACACACACACACACACACACACACACACACACACACACACACACACACTCTGTTGTGTAGTTATTAAGGGTGTGTGACCCCCATGCGGTGCATTTAGTGCATTAGTGCGTTCCTCTGGCGCTCTGAGCTGGCAGGGCTCAACACAGAGGCGGACGGCTGGATAAATAAGGTATGAGCACAAGCTCTTAGTGCTCGTGGAAACATGAGCGCCATGCTGGATCTGGCTAACACTTGGTCCAAGCGCTGCAGTGAGAGCATGCTGGAGCTGTCACAGCATACAAGCAGAGCCCCCAGACACACCCCCAGGTACAGGAGACACCAGGGGGAGGACGGCAAGGACAAAAACACCAGAGCCACGGACATATACAGAGTCAGCCTTTTTTTGGTTCGGTATGTCCTAAACTGCTGAAGTTTCATGTATTCATCATCTCTTTGTTTTCTCCATTTCAGTTAGAAGCCAAAACAACACCTGACCATCCCTTGAGCACCATTCTCTTCAGAGCCATATGGAGCTTTCTCTCATTGAGGACTGTGTTGAGCGCTGATCAGATGGCGCACAGTAACTTGCATCACTAGAGGATGACTTGAAGAGAGAAGACAGAGTAGAAGAAGAAGGATGAGAGAAAGATGGGCTCCATGAGATCAAGAGTGAGAGTGAGCAGCACTAGAAAGATGCGTGAGAGAGAATGTGAGAAACCAAAGGAGAGAGTGAGAGATAGAGAGTGAGAGATAGAGAGTGTGAGTGGAGAGTGTGAGATAAAGAGTGAAAGATAGAGAGTGAGAGGTAGAGAGGGTGAGTGGAGAGTGTGAGATAGAGAGTGAACGATAGAGAGTGAGAGGTAGAGAGGGTGAGTGGAGAGTGAGAGATAGAGAGTGTGAGTGGAGAGTGAGAGATAGAGAGTGAGAGATAGAGAGTGAGAGATAGAGAGTGAGAGATAGAGAGTGAGAGATAGAGAGTGTGAGTGGAGAATGGAGAGTGAGAGATAGAGAGTGAGAGATAGAGAGTGTGAGTGGAGAGTGAGAGATAGAGAGTGGGAGATAGAGAGTGAGAGATAGAGAGTGGAGAGTGAGAGATAGAGAGTGAGAGATAGAGAGTGGAGAGTGAGAGATAGAGAGTGAGAGGTAGAGAGTGTGAGATAGAGAGTGAGAGATAGAGAGTGAGAGGTAGAGAGTGTGAGATAGAGAGTGGAGAGTGAGAGATAGAGAGTGGAGAGTGAGAGATAGAGAGTGAGAGATAGAGAGTGTGAGTGGAGAATGGAGAGTGAGAGATAGAGAGTGAGAGATAGAGAGTGAGAGATAGAGAGTGGAGAGTGAGAGATAGAGAGTGAGAGATATAGAGTGAGAGTGGAGAGTGAGAGATAGAGAGTGAGAGATAGAGAG
>NC_045152.1:17630966-17633466 GCF_900700415.2 Clupea harengus
AAACTTTCCTGAAGTTGCGTGATTTTTCGGTGAACATACGGAGTGGTAATATCGTCCGGATTAAATATACACTGCTTTATTTGAGTAGTCTGACAACTATTTAAGAGGCCACGCAGGTAAGACATGCTGTCCACATGTTGAAAACACTTTTCTTTTACATTTTTTAAACGTGGAATCTATTTAACATTTTTACTGGACATATGTTTCTGGTTGTGTGAAAAATGCTTGTAAAACCATTACCACTTGGTAATAACTAAGCATATCCTTAACGTTGCATAACAAAATAAAGAATCGTTTAGTTTTTACCTGTCAGTTGTTGTTCAGATGTGAACTGCTTTAAAGTTACCATTCATAGTTGAGATTTGAAAGATGTTCCTGACTTCAGTGACATTTAGATCGGGAGAGGTGAAAGCGATGGGGGTGATGTAAATAGGTCAGCGTTCTTTTTATGACTTCATTGTTGTGTGTGACGGGTAGTTGGTTAACAGTTTAGCCTTTTCCCCCAGGCCAACTAGTAAGGAGTTTATATTCCCTCTGCAGGCACTCAAAATGTGCACGTCTCACACTTCTCATTTGCAGAGAGCAATGGCTATACTTTTCATCACCTGATCTGAGGTTGGACTGCTTGAATACATGCAACCATGAATTGCTGACTAAATTCCATTCAATGGAAAACTTTGCTTGAATGCAAACTCTGTCTTCTAAACAAACACCTATGCTGTTGTAACAAAGGCCCCCTTAACTTAGGTTTAAATACGTAAATCAGCAAATTGGTTGCACACACTCTGGCTGGGCACAAGAATCCAATTGTGACTCATTGGCATTAAGTGGCACAGCATTCCTTGGGTGGTATCACCATCTCCACTTTAGGATGTGCTGAGAGTGAAAGACTGCACAGTTGCAAAGCACAACTCAGACGCATGTGAAGCATCCTTTGAAATTCCACACCGGTACTCTTGAGTTCTCTTGGATGCAGCTGATGCACACAAATCGATTTATCATTTATTATAAGCTGTCAAGCTGAAGAGTAATTTGAAATCAAAGTGGACAATAGTGATACTGTATATTGTGATGCTAGTTGAATTAACATATAAACAATTATGAGTAGAGAGATAAAGAAGGATGAATGTTCAGGTAGGCTAGCCAACAGGCAGACAGATACTTTATCTGCTGAAGGACTACAGAGAGACATGTTGTCATGTTCAGTCAGTGTTGCTGCTGCTGTTGGGGAAACAGTCTGACGCAACTGCAGGTGGTAGCACAACACAAATGGGATGAGGACCAAGAGAGGTGGATTAAGGGAAAACTCACAAACTGGTTTCTTTCTTATGGCTCCATATGGATATAGTACCACAATATCGGCCTCTCTCGTCTGGCTCTGATCTGTATCTATATCCAGTTGACAACATTTTCCAACCTTCCCTCATGCCTACAGCAACACAGCTAGCTGTGGTGGTAGAGAATAGACGGAAGGCATGCTTTTAAATGCTTTACTCCCGTTTCATTAATCTTTTTGTGTGAAATCCTGCTCCATACATACTTTTTTTTCACAGAAGTTGATCCTTTAGAGAAGAACCCTGCTGTCCCCAAGCAGTGGGAAGTGGCAGTCGAGGTTGCCAGTAGCTGGCATCAAGAAGCCCTCATCCATAACAAACTCATAGTTGTGAACATAGGTAGTCCTAAAGTGCAGCATTGTTCTGTTCACTTCTGACCAGTCTGAAAGGACATGACCTCTTTTGTGGGTATACTGCACTTTTGCAGTCCAGGGACAGATCAAACAGCTCAGCTCAGTGTTGTATGCAGACTTTGAGAGACGGCTTGCTTGTTGTGGACACAGGATGAAAATGGTTTTATCCTTTCAGAGTGAGCTGTGATTCTTGCAGACTGACTGTACATTTAAAACATCTCACATCAGCAAATGGGCATTATTTCAGTAACTCCCTGGACTTCTGTGTGGAAATTGTCTTGGCACATTATGACAGTCAGGACAGATAATGTACAATTACTTATGGCAGCCCTGACTGTATAACATCTTAGACGTAGGATTTTTTCCCCCCTTGTCAGGACCACTTAGTTTTGTGAAAAGGCAATCTTGGCTGTGACAAAAACATTAAGGTTGGAATGGATATTGACTGACTAATGGCCTTGAGGGTTTCTTTAAGCTCTCTTCCCTTTCATCCCTCTATCATGTAATCAGCTCATTCACACTATGCGTCTTGTAAAACGCACAAAAACCCCAAAGACAAATGATTCAGATATACACACACACACACACACACTCAGCCATAAAGATATTGTATTTCTGACTGGAGATAATGTGTGGCTTTCCTGGTGAGTCAGCTCACTGAGCTGAGAGCAGTTTACCTGGCACGCACACAGTATACACCAAAAATGGCCACCACTCACTTGATGTGCTGTGCTTTTAGCTGCTGAATTATTGACCTGTCTGTAGTGGTCTGAGAGAGGCCCGTGGCCCGTGGCAGGCAGCCGTGCGGCAGGT
>NC_045152.1:17635966-17768466 GCF_900700415.2 Clupea harengus
TTGCAGATCGGGCTGGGTTTACCCAGTCTACCAGAACATAATAGTAGTCAGTAATGGCAGACCATGCTGACTCCAAGGAAAAACAATGAAAGAGAGAGATCATTTTTTTATCTAAAAACATGGTAAATGCACCAGAATGCGGGAAATTGCATCTACATATTTCAAAATGTTCTGGGGGAGAACACCCAGACCCCCCGCCAAAATATGTCCCCCCCACTCTCAAAATGCTGCTGACGCCCTTGTGAGAATGGATGAAGTGACTGCAAGGGGTGTTGTGATTTAGAATGTGTGTGTGTGCATGTGTGTGTTTGTGTTTTGTGTGTGTGTGTGCACACGTGCGTATGTGTGTGTGTGCACACATGTGTGCATGTGTGTGTGTGTGTGTGTGCATGTGCGTGTCTGTGTGTGTTGAGGTGTTAAAGCTCAGGGATTTTTCATCTATCCAGAACGTAGCCAGGCATGTTGCACAGACCGGAGGGAGGGTGAGTAAGTGCTTAAGAGCCCGGAACTCTTGAAGTATGTTGTTCACTGATGCTTTTAAAAGAGAAAAGGAAGAAAGCCAGAAAGAGACCACAACACATTGGTTAAACATCACATCATGTGAGCTTATTTTGAGACATCTAGAACAGCACTCTGGATGAGAATTATTCACTGTAATAAATACATATAGATATGCTTAAGTCCACTGTTGTTTTTACTGGTATGTGTGTGGAGCAACACATCTGCACATGATAACAACAGGTTCTGGAATGTGTCAGACATCATTAGACACAGGAAAATGTATTTGCAGTGGTTTTCTTGGCTCATGGTAGTACTCATGTTTAGGTGGTCCATGGAAGAGCATGGTGTGTTGGAAGTTGCTAAAGAACACCTTGGTGCTGCCTTGTATTTTATGAATAGACATCCGATGCTGGTTTGATATATAATATAAACATTATATAAATATAAAAATATATATTTACATAAAAGTACAGTGAGGAAAATAAGTATTTGAACCCCTGCCGATTTCGCAAGTTTGGCCACTTGCAAAGAAATGTGTGATCTATAATTGTAATAGTAGGTGTATTTTTACAGTGAGAAACAGAATATCACCAAAAAAATCCAGAAAACTGCATTTTATAACATTTATGACTTAATTTGCATTTGATGCAGAAAATAAGTATTTGAACCCCTAGCAAAACATGACTTAGTACTTGGTGGAATAACCCTTGTTGGCAAGCACAGACGTCAGACTTTTCTTGTAGTTGGTCACCAGGTTTACACACATCTCAGGAGGGATTTTGGTCCACTCCTCTTTGCAGATCCTCTCCAAATCCTTAAGGTTGCGTTTTCAATGGGAGGGAATGAGGTTCAAGCCCAATATTCCATATTACATGACCCCATCCATAGTCCCCTCGATGCAGTGGAGTCGTCCTGTACCCTTGGCAGAGAAACAGCCCCAAAGCATAATGTTTCCACCTCCATGCTTGACGGTGGGGATGGTGTCATATTCAGCATTCTTCCCCCTCCAAACGCAGCAAGTCGAGTTGATGCCAAAGAGCTTGATTTTGGTCTCATCTGACCACATCCTGTCTCCCAATCCTCCTTAGAATCATTCAAGTATTCATTGGCAAACTTCAGACGGCCCTGTACATGTGCTTCCTTGAGCAGGGGGACCTTGCGAGTGCTGCAGTACTTCAAACCATTACGGCGTAGTGTGTTGCCAATGGTTTTCTTGGTGACTGTGGTCCCAGCTGCCTTGAGATCATTCACATGCTCTCCCTGTGTAGTTCTGGGGTTATTCTGCACCTTTCGGATGATCACAGATACCGCACGAGGGGATATCTTGCATGGAGCCCCCGACCTAGAGCGATGGACAGTTGTTTGGTGTTGCTTCCATTTACGAATAATCGCACCAATAGTTGTCTGCTTCTCACCAAGCTGCTTGCCGATGGTTTTGTAACCCATTCCAGCCTTGTGCATGTCTACAATCTCATCTCTGACGTCCTTGGTCAACTCTTTGGTCTTGCCCATGGTGGTGAGGTTGAAGGTGTGAAGTATGATTCTTTGGACAGGTTTCTTTTATACACGTCACCAGTTGAGATCTGGTGTACCTTGTTAGGCCTAATGAGGACTAATCTGTTTGCTTCTAGGGCACATAACTGGTCATTGGGAGCCAGAATTCTTGCTGTTTGCTTGGGGGTTCAAATACTTATTTTCTGCATCAAATACAAATAAAGTCATAAATGTTATAAAATGCAGTTTTCTGGATTTGTTTGTTGATATTCTATTTCTCACTGTTAAAATACATCACCTACCATTACAATTATAGATCACACATTTCTTTGCAAGTGGCCAAACTTGCGAAATCGGCAGGGGTTCAAATATTTATTTTCCCCACTGTATATCATATCCTATTTGAGCTCATTTAACTGCAGAGGAAATGTATAAGAATCAGAATGTAATCAGACTACATGGACTGGGATCAGTTTTAGAAGCGTGAGCAGTTCAAGACCATAATCATTTAGTGAAAGGCTCAGATCAGGGTCATGATTAAGACCTGTATCAATCCCATGAATCAGAAGCTGGATCAAACTAGTGCAGGATTCAGAAGCTGGATCAAACTAATGCAGGATTCAGAAGCTGGATCAAACTAGTGCAGGATTCAGAAGCTGGATCAAACTAGTGCAGATTAAAGCAAGTAGCTCCAGTGCAGTAAATAGTATGCAATGCAATCTTTGGCTTGATCGTCATCATCAAAGCAAAGCAATGCCAAGCAGTGGATGCCTTAATGAAGCAAAGGGGTGGAAGTGAACCATAGCCATTTTCTGCAGAGTGCTCTTGTCTTTCCAGGGAATCTGTTTCCATCACAAAAAAAAAGAAATGGAGGGAGAGACTGAGCATGTTTATTTTTCACCGAAGCGAGAGTGATGGAAGGTGGTGGTGGTGGTGGGGTGGGGGGGGGGGTAGCCATAGTGTGTGTGTGGGTGTGTGTGGCACGTTCTGCTTTCTGCATCGTGTGCGTGAGAACATGCTAGCTGAAGTGAACATTCATGGCCAGCTCTCGTGGAAGTTAAAGCTTAAATCAGCTGTATGGTTGAAAAGTACTGCCTGGAAAGCACAGCGCACCCTCCTCCTCCTCCTCCTCTTCATCTCCACAGTCCTTTGTGGCCATTATTCTAATCAGAGGCCTGTCATAGAGGCTCCGTCGCAGCAGACAATCTGCCCCCTCCATCTCTTCCCCTGACGCTGATTTCAGCCAATGATGAAAAACCAGACACTGACAGCCACGCCAAGAATTACGCACGCAACTGCTGCCTGGGTTGAGAAATGCTAATTGACTGTGTAACAAGCTCAGATGAGTCAGAAGCCTTCAACACTGCTCACTGAACACAGTCACATTCTTGCCACAGAATGAGAGAAGCCCACACTGGATACTGTATGATCTGGAAGGCCACCAAGTCCTAATGGTACCTTATCACGTCGGTGGCTGGGTTGGAATATTATAGTAGAGGACATTTCTCTTCATTCTTGAACTGATCACTATTTACTACATAGAATAACATTATCAGCCTCGACCCCATTGGCTTTACCTGTTCACATTCATAACTGTTGGTAAATCTCAGATGTTGTTAGGTCTTGCTAAAATTGTCTCAGGTGTTTTCAGAGCTGGGTGTAATTTATGCCCTAAACCTACACTTTCACATCTCTTGGTCGAGTGTCGTGAATTTATTTTTGTCCACTAGCCTTATTTCAGGGCTGGGGTTGTTTATTTAAAAACCCCTGCCCTACTTTCAAGTCTTGGATATTTAAGCTATGCTAGCCTGAGTATCCCTCATTACTGGGTTAACAGTCCCTCTGAGCTAGCGGCCAGAGCTAACGTGGTTTGATCATTCATAATAGGGTTGCGTAGGACAACAGAGGTGGAGAACCCCGATGCCCTGTGGGATTACAGGGCCAATTACTGAGCAGAGAGCAACGAGAAACAGTGGAGTGAGCAATTAAGGGGGAGGTATACTAGCACAGACATGGCCTTGCACAATGTGGACATGGACGTGCGCATGGCTGTCTCCAAAGTATATTCATTTTTATGCTGTTGCAGCAGAGTCTCAGCACACAAGCTTCACTCAGTGAGTCACTCAGTCACAGTGTTAAATAATATCTCTTCACAGTTGACAACTTTCAAGGCTGATTTAAGGGTGACAATTGGTGACAATGACAAAAACAGGTGTATTGAACGCATTGAAGTCAATGGATTTTTGTTTTCATGCTAGCGTGGGACAGGACATGAAAGTGTGTCTCATGCCAAAAGCGTGAGGGTCGGCAACCCTGTCTGATTGTATTTCTCGCTAAACCATGAAATAAACTAAACTCATTTTATTAGTGGGTCTCCCATAGTTTTATTTCCAGGAAGCAAACATACGAGTGAAAATGTGCATCTGTACGTCTGCTAAATGAATAAATAGTGTAAATAGATCAAATTTTCTCTTGACGCTAAACTGGTGATTGAAAACTCGCATGCACACTTGTCATCTGGCACAAGTCGACACTAAATGTTGGCGCTGCTTGGACTGTTCTGATGACGAAATGTGCGTGATGCGCACGCGCACCATGTGCAGACCGTGTCTGTGGGAGCATAATTGCTGCCTTAAGAGTTATTAAATTGTAGTGGACACTGTTGTGTGAACTATCTCTTCTAGCTGGTTTTCATATCTCTGTTGCGTGTGCTGATTTTGCTGTTTGACTGGAAAATGTCGTTCATTCAGAAAATCCTGTTTGGCTCACTCCTGTATACCCCATGAGGCAGTGACGTGCGGTGAGGTTCGTGGCTGGTAAGGCACTGATTCTTTCAGAGTCAAATTTACAAATACATAAACCCAATAGAGTATCTAAGATCACCATTTAATTGGCAGCTTTCACATTGACTACCGGTTGTTTTTCATATCAGCATTCTTTACACACACATAGGTAAGGTGCATACAGTAGGGAGCTGCTAGCTTGTGATGAACTCGTGTAAATATTATGCACTCATGAATATGAACTCTTTCTTACGAAGTTGCACAAGCACCCTGAGGGTTTCTACCTTTTCCCATTATAATTGTAATAGTTAAATCGAGGAGACTATAACATCAGCTAGATAACCAGCTATCATTTCATGCAAATTGAACTTCCGATTAACTCGTAAGGTTATTAAGTGTCCTTAGCTAGCTAATTAGCTAACGTAGCAACAGGATAACCATTGCAACCAGGAAACACAATTTACCTACAATTTAAGTTTAATTTCCAAAATTAGCTCACCAATAAAAAGCAGTCTTGGGTTCAAAGTGATCACAACCACTTGTGTGATGTTAAATGGCTTCACATAGACATAAAACAATCCCAAGAGAAATAATGGGAAATCAACGGGGCTGCCGCTGTAAGTTCAAAACCAAATGTATTCTTGAGGTTCCAAACATGTTCAAAGGAATTTGGCTTTGAATGTGAGAAGTCGATCGAGTTATCTTCTGTCCCGTCGCTTGAAGCATACCTTTTAGCTCCGGCATGGGTATCCCATTATTAATCATTTCACGTTTGGACTGAAAGTCCAGTTTTGAGAACTGCTTCAGCTTAGCAATAAAATCTTCCATTCCACAGAAGTGTAGAAGAAGAGCAACGTTCCCCAGCATAACCCCGACAGGTGCGCTTTCGCACGCCCCCTTCATTGAGGCAGAGGTACTGTGTGCCTCACCTACATGATTTTTCAATGCGTTTTGAGCTCAGCTCAAAGGTTCTACGCATGCGCACGCATGCGCAAAACCCAGTTTGGAGCGATTGCGCAATCCTAGGTGAGGCACTGCCTCACTAGCTCCCATAGACAATACATGGTGCCTAACCTGACCGCACGTCCCTTGTTTTCTCCCGTCTATTTGAGTAGGACATGCGCAAATTCAGCGAATTCAGCGATTTTGATTATAAAAATGCTCGAAATGATTGGAATCATGCAGAAATTACACCTATACCACAGATTAGTAGAGAAATATGAAGATTTATTTTATTTTATAATTTTTTTTATAAAATAATTTTTTTTTTTTTTACTTTTCAAGATGACAAGTGAGGCTCTGCCTCACCTGCCTCATATGACCGCACGTCCCTGCCATGAGGGGTGCACTAGCCTCGGAGGTATGTGGAGTGGAAGCAGCTGCTGCAGAACTCCAAGCCACACAAACATAACAATTATCACAACTTTTCCAACCTAGCAAATTCCATTGAGTATTCCATCAAAAGAGTCCCAAAAAAGGCACACTGAGCAAATGCCTGATGGACATTTTGAAATCAATACTGCAATAATACACCCACATGATCTTTTCCAGGGCCAGCCGATGAGCTCTGAGATTGAAGCAGATGGAGAGGGACAGTGCAATCTCAGAGCAGAGATACAGAGATAAAGAACTACACTGAGGATTAAAGGGAAGTACCCGGCCAAGCTCCAGCGGATGGGTCCCCTTTTATGTGCTGAGGTTCTGCTTAAGGTTCCTTGCTGATTAACAGGGAGTTTTTCCTTGCCCCTGTCGCCATTGTGCTTGCTCTTAGAGGGTTCAGGCACTGAGCCCTGTAAAGCGAGAACATTTTATTGTTTTGGCGCTATATACATAAATTGAATTGAATTGAAGTATTGCCATGTGAAATTTGGAGTAGATACAAACAATTATGTTTGACACGAATTTTCCAAAGGAAAGAAAAAGAAATCTAAAAAACACTAACACATGTATTACAGACCACAGAACCACAATACATATCAAAGAGAAGAATAGGCGAGATGAAAGAAAGGTTTCGACAGTTTCAGCCACTCTTAGGTCCTCTGGCAGAGTATTCCAAAGACTGGGAGCAGAAACACTAAACTAAACGCTGCCTCATGGTCTTGGCTTTTGGAACTGTTAAGAGTTCAGTGCCAGAGGACCTCAGGGATCTACTGGGTGTGTATCTTGAGAGCATGCCTGACATATGTTCAGGTGCATGACTATGGAGTGATTTATAGACTAGTAAAATAATCTTGAAATCTATTCTGCAACTAACGGGTAACCAGTGAAGTGATTTTAAGACTGGTGTATTGTGCGCCCCTCGTCTGGTCTTGGTAAGGACTCATGCTGCAGCATTCTGTATCATGTGTAGTTGACTAATGGCTTTCTTCTGTAGACCAGACAAGATGATCTTGTTCTTACTCACCCAAACAGACAGAGTAGTCCTCAACAGGATGACGCAGTGCTCAGCTGCAGTGGGTTTTATAACCGCTGTTTCATGAGGCCCCAGGCCTATATCTGCATTGTCCTTCACAACTAATGAGCCAAGTGCCTGTGCCTGTGCCTGTGTGTCTTGGCCCAAATGCAAACAGGCGCACACACACACACACACACACACACACACACACACACACACACACACACACACACTGGCATTTGGGTGATTTGGATGCATCTTTATTCTGATTCATTGATTTCATGGTTGTTTTCAACAACACAATGCTTTTTTTTTGCTTTTTTAGCCTTTTATAGGAGAGTGAGGATTAGACAGGAAGTGAATAGAAGACAGAGTGGGCTTGTGAAAGGACCAGAACCTGGGTTCTTGTAGGCACTGGACCCGTCCGTGGTGTGGAACACGGCAATGCTTATTTAAGTAAAGGAACACAGAGTCCTACGCCAGGGAGTCTGTGTGTTTGTATGCACATTTGTAGTGTTGTGAGTCTGTGTGTTTGTGTGTTTGTACGCACATTTGTAGTGTTGTGAGTCTGTGTGTTTGTGTGTTTGTGCGCACATTTGTAGTGTTGTGAGTGTGTGTTTATATGCACATTTGTAGTGTTGTGAGTCTGTGTGTTTGTGTGTTTGTATGCACATTTTTTGTGTTGTGAGTCTGTGTGTTTGTGCGCACATTTGTAGTGTTGTGAGACTGTGTGTTTGTACGCACATTTGTAGTGTTGTGAGTCTGTGTGTTTTTACGCACATTTGTAGTGTTGTGAGTCTGTGTGTTTGTGTGTTTGTATGCACATTTGTTGTGTTGTGAGTCTGTGTGTTTGTATGCACATTTGTTGTGTTGTGAGTCTGTGTGTTTGTATGCACATTTGTAGTGTTGGTGTGTTTTAGTATTCAGTGTTTCATGAGTCCCTCTGTCGCCTGTATGTATATCTGTCATCGCTCTAAGCTGCCCTCCTTTTTCAGTCCTCATCTTCTCGCCTTCTCTCTCTTTCTCTCCCTCTCTACCAAACGGCCACATGAATACACACACACACACACATGGAGTCACACACACATAAAAACAAAAACACCCTGCCACACCAACACACACACACACACACACACACACACACACACACAAACACACACACACACACACACACACACACACACACACACACACACACACACACACACACACACACACAGCTAGAGAGGCATCAGTTCAGCATGAGTGGGTACTCCATGTGCTGTGAGCCTTCTCTTCAGCCTCCTGATGGAGTGATGGGATATACAGTATATAGGGCAAGTGTTCTTGTGTGTGTGTATGTGTGTGTGTGTGTGTGTGTGTGTGTGTGTGTGTGTTTGTGTGTGTGTGTGTGTGTGTGTGTGTGTGTGTGTGTGTGTGTGTGTGTGTTTGTGTGTGTGTGTGTGTGTGTGTGTGTGTGTGTGTGTGTGTGTGTGTCGGTGTGGCAGGGTGTTTTTGTTTTTATGTGTGTGTGATTTTATGCATCTCTGTTTAGCCAGAGGACAGTCCAGAGGAGACTGTTTATCAGGGAGCATGCTGTTTTAATTAGATTCCCAAAAGCACTTTATCACTTAATGCAAATCAACAGTCTCTAATCAATTTATTTCTGCTGATAAAACGACCCCCATTACCATATCCTTGGCTAAATGATAAATAATATCAAGAACATCTCCCGTATTCTGAGATGCTCCCCAGGTCTTCTCTCCATCAAGGCCTGTTTGGCTTGAAATATTTTGGACAGGGCGTCAACAACCTTAAAGTTTCCAGTGGAGATGCAAACAGCCTGTGGGACATTCAGCCTGACAGGAGAGCAGTGAATGCCATCATCAGTCCCTCCTATCAGGGACACTCTTCCACAGGCTTCCCTTCACTCCGCTGGAGGAGAGCAGTGAATGCCATCAACAGTCCCTCCTATCAGGGACACTCTTCCACAGGCTTCCCTTCACTCTGGGGGAGAGCTGGAGTGCCCCACTTCTGCTGTCAGTCCCTGCATCACCAGATCCAAAAGCGTCCTGACAGCTTTCATCCTTATTCACATGGTCTCTCACTCATTTTCAACTATTTACTCCCAAACCCAAGACGAGAGATGTTCCAGATGAAATTGAAAAGTGCTAAATAGTATTCTGTATAATAATAAAATAGTATTCTAAATAGATGTTGCTGTATGGTTGTGTGGCCAGTAATGAGAATGAGATGAAGATGAAGATGTTGCTGTATGATTGTGTGGCCAGTAATGAGAATGCTGACATGGCCGTCATGATTTAGTTAGAATGTCCACAGATCCAGAGGTTTCAGTTCTAACTCTTTCAGATTCCTGCTGGGAAAGTGTTAACCATTTTAGTTGTTTATGTCTGTTTCTCTGAGCTACACATACATTGCACACACATAATACCTCTCACTTATATAACACCTCACACACACACACACACACACACACACACACACACACACACACACACACACACACACACACACTCTGCAGGAAGTCTGCTCTCCCTTTGGATAGCTCATGTTAACAGCCTCTCAGAAGCTTTTTTGTCTCATAGTCTCAGCTGGAGGGTTATAAAAGCATTTAGAGATTTTTTTTTCTCTTCCTTTTTTTCTCTTCCTGAAATGTGCTTTAATTGAGGGCTCCTGTGGTACATGTGCATTGGTGAGCGCCGTTGCCACGACAACCACAATATTAGGCAAGCACTCAAGCGAGACCTGGAGGTCCTTTGCTCTCAGAATCAATCATTCGTTATAAACAGGGCCTTGCACTTGGTTGCGTGTCACACAAAATACCCCCTCTGTTCTGCCCCTGCTGCCCCTCATGCAGTCACCCACCTCTCTCCGGGGGCTGTTCTTGATGGTGGGTCTTTGAAGTGAAGGAGTGGTATTACCCCTGATGTTTCACAATGGGCCCACTCTACAGACCACAGAAACACTTAAGATAGGCAGCTAACAGATGCAGCATTCTGCATTCAGCCCCTGACTCATGCACAAGAGAACCTTTGGAACTAATCAGAGCAAGCAACACGTTAACCTTTGATTTGGTCTTTGGGCTAATTTGCGGGTCTGTTACACAGACAAAGATAAAGAACTCTTTAGACAAATTTTCCTTGAGATGAGATATGGCCAGAGGCAGATAAGGTCCAGAGTTAGCCGCCGTCTGGAGGTCTTCTTCTAGGTCTTCTGGATGTCATGGTTTTGAACTAACCCCAAGCCTAACTACTATGTCCAGGTTTGGGCAGGATCAGTACTGCAGTGCCCTTTGTGTTGCAGAGCCAGGATGGATGAAGCAGAGAAGTACCAGCAGAGACTGCAGGCCATCGCTGTGAGTTCCACACCATCCCGTGGACGTTTGCGCTGCTGTTTTACCTGACCACCCGTTGCCCTGAGCTGCTGTTCTGGGTTCAGTTTAAAGTAGCTTTAACCATGGTGGACTAGAGGCAGAAGCTGGCGATAGGCCTGTGTGTTGTGTGTTGTGTTAAAGAATGTGTGTAGTCTACTGGGGGGTCAGCCAGGGCCTTCATGGAGAGGTCAGGCCTAGCTCTTTGACCGAGAGGCAATGCTTCATTTCCCATCCAATGTGTCCCACCAAAGGCTGGTGATCTGTGAAACAGCAGGTCAAAGTTCACGTAGAAGTTCACAACCAACATGAGAACGGAAAACACACACAAGCCAATGCCAACAAAAATATAGAGCAAATATAGAGATTTAGTAGATACAGAATGGCTAGCTTAAAATGTTTAGTGTTAGCAGAATGAGCATATTCTGACATTAATATATTATAATTTTTCATTATCTTTACCTGTGATATTTGTGTAATTTATATAAATCCATTATTATATTATATTATATTATAATGTACTGAAACGAATTGAGAGATTACCATATTCCACCTTTTGAGCCTGTGCTGTGTCTGAGCTGTTAATTCAATTCGGAAGAGGATTAGATTCTCTTAAAGTAATCCAATTCAAAGCACGGGTGGATAGGGGGAGGCATTTTATTTCTGGACTATTTTCACATCAAAAGTGTCTGCTTCTTATTATATAGAGATATCCTTCTCACTGAGACATCCACAAAGGAAAGGATGAGAAAGAGAGAGAGAGAGAGTGAAAGGGAGAGAAAGGGAGATGAAAGAGAGAATGGAGGAGAAAGAGAGAGTTGAAACATCTAGTATGCCTTCTTTAATACGCAGGTACAGGCATCAACAGTGATGCGTATTCAGAGGATTATGCCCTGTTTTGTATTTCTCTTGCTCTCTCTTCCTTACAGTTTAGCTTTTTCTTCTTCAGGAGAAGAGGAGGTTACAGGAGGAAGAAGAGCGATTACGACGTGAGGTGGAGGAAGAATGGCTGAAGCTGGCTCAGAGCAAGGTTTGATCTCATACACACACACACACACACACACACACACACACACACACACACATGGAATGGTGCTTTGCTGTTCTGCCCCATAGTTGAACACACATAAACTTGTACACAACCTCATATACACACAAACACGCACACACGGACTGGTGTACATGTACGCACGCAAACATACACATTATCTCCTGATGGTAAGACAAAGGACGCTACACCAGTTTAATTATGATTTGATTGGACTAAGGTGGTGCCCAACAGAATATTTGTATGCAGTATAAAAGGGATTACCGACTTGAATATTTGTATACAGTATAAAAGGGATTACCGACTTGTCAGATGTTTATCATGTTCTCCTCATCTGTGGCGGGTCAGTCCGACGGCAAAGGAAGTCCCACCCGAAACATGGGGAACACTGGCGGTGGTTCCTGGCGTAGTTAGCCAGGTGAACTCCTGTGATGGCTGTGGGGAGCACAGACATGGCCTTGGCCAAACCCATTCACCTCTGCTATAAAGAGAGGCCTGGAGCAGTTTGCATTTTTTGCTGGATTTCTTTGATATTTTCCACTTTTTCCTCTGTTTTTCTTATGTTTACTTCTATATTTTGCCTTGGGATTTCTCTTGCTATTTCATCATTTGCATTTTGTGTTGTACTTATGGTTTGCTTGAGTTTTTTTTCCTCGCCTTAATAAAGCCATATTTCTTTGCACCCTCACCCTCACTCTGAGCTTTGGCCACACCCACTCACAGAGGTTAACCCTTGGGTGGGCTCTGTCTCACACGCCTATGGCATGACACACACCTTACAGCACCTTAGCTGTCAGTTATACTGGAAACAGTTCACATTCTGCTGTAGCGCCCTCATCGCCACCATGCAATAACATCCTGTCCAGCAAGGTTCAGCAGAGGCTTTGATGTGGCCCTCTGGGGTGAAACACTAGAATAACTATGAAGCGTCAGCTCTCCTCACATGCCTCAGCCTCAGTACTCTGACTGCCTCTCCTCACATGCCTCAACCTCACCACTCTGACTGCCTCTCCTCACATGCCTCAGCCTCATTCTCAGCACTCTGACTGCCTCTGACAGGTGGCTGTTACCAGGCTCACTGTCTCTCAGTGTCACTGCACATCTTTACTGAGGGGCCCGGCACGGAGCTAAAGAGGGAAGGACAGGGAGAGACGCTTATCTGGGAGAGAAGGAGATGGAGAAAGGATAGGGACACAGAGAAGGGGAAGGAGAACTACAGACTTGACATGAGAGAGAAACTAACAGCAAAAGAGAGGGGTGCAGTGTTGGATCATGGTGTATTTGATCAATTTACTGATCCACATACTGTTGCCTTGGATGCCCATGCTCAGGGTGGGCTGGGAAAAGTTGAGAGAGTTGTTAGAATGGAAGCAGTCATTAAATTACTGCTTATATTACATTACATCACTCTTGCAGTCATTACATTACTGCTTATATTAAATGACATCACCCTTGCAGTCATTATATTACTGCTTATATTACATTACATCACCCTTGCTCTTCTCCAACTCCAAGTTCACTCCAAGCATTTGGATCATTCGTCTCATTCTGCCTCTCTCTCTTTATCGCTCTCATTCTCTCACTTGCACTTTTTCTCTTCCCCTTTTGCTCTCTCTCACTCTCAGAGGAAGTCCCTGAGGGACCAGTGGCTAATGGATGTGCCCAACACCACGGCTGCAGACGGCCCTGGGCCTCCAGCTCCACTCTGGCCTCCAGCACAGAGAACAGAGGGGCAGGAGAAGGAGTGAGACCACCCCTCCTCCTGAATGACCCCAATGACTCAACCTCTCTCACACACACACACACACACACACACACACACACACAAACACATACACACCTCCTTCCCCCTCTCTCTCTCTATCTCAGCCTTGTGGCTTGTGTCTGGAATAGGCATCACTTACGTAAAGCCTCATTAAGACCCCTAACTGTGTGTTTGTGTCTGTGAGTTCATTGAAAGGTGAGGAATGGCCTTAATTTGTGTGTATGGGTCTCTGCACCCAGTAATGATTCTGGAGGAGAGTGAAGACCCTGTTCTGGTGGATTGTGATGTTCATGTCCATGTTTCCCTGCTAGGGACACTGAAGAGGAGGAGGGTAAGACTCAGAACGAGGAGGAGGAGGAGGAGGAGGAGGAGGAGACGCCAGTCCAGGATGGCAGTCAGACAAACTCAACAGAGAACAACACACATGCATCCTGTCAGGTAGATATCAACAAAAACACACTCACAGAGAACAACACACATGCATCCTGTCAGGTAGATATCAACAAAAACACACTCACAGAGAACAACACACATGCATCCTGTCAGGTAGATATCAACAAACACACACACTCACAAAAGAACAACACACATGCATCCGATCAGGTAGATATCAACAAACACACACACTCACAAAAGCAGAGCACCATATTCCAACAAGAACACGTCTCAGTCAAGACTCAGCTGTGGTTGGCTCTAGATATGGATACATATAGCAATACATAAAATTGCTGTTTGCTAATGATAGCCCAATGATATTCAGATCTTGAACGGGTGTCAGTCAGAGTCCATGTTTGACACAAAGCACTGAGTGGGTGTCTCTCCTGCCCCCTTCAGGCTGCTCCTAGCAGTGCAGTGTTTTTTCTAGCATTTCCCACCACCTCAGTCCAAACCACAGTAATAGGACTCCCTCATTCATTTCAGAGACCTGGCATGTGAGTCTTTCATATGCATCTTCATAGACATAGCCTGAAGGAAGCAGGGATCAAACATGGATCACGACGCAGGCTGTTGTGGCATACACTTGCACGGGCATGTTTGCATGCATGCATGTGTGCGTGCGCTCTCACACATACACACAGACACAGATCACACATACAGTAGATGCACAGTCAGTGCATTTATTTGGCTTGTTGTTGCTTGTTGTGTTTGTTGTGCCAGCCGTGTAAATAAGTTAAATAATTTATAAGCTGAACTGGGCTCTCTTTTCCTCATGGGTTTGCATGTGAAGTATTTCTCATAGACTTGCAGGGAGACAATAAGGGCTTCATGTATCTTTGGTAGATGTGTAGTACTGCTGTGTTGAAACTAAATGCACATCATGCGCACAAATAATTTTCTCTTTCCAAACAGGTTGACACAGAAGATGACACAGACGAGAAAGGTAAGAGTGCTTTCTATACAAGGCATACACTATTCATCTCCAACTCGTCTATACCAGTCTCTCTCTCGTTGTCATATGCTGAAGCCCAGCGATCTGTATCTGTTTGCAGAGAGTCACGCTGAAGTGGAAGAAACCGCTCTTCTCCCCAATAGCTCCCTCCCCATTCAGAATGGAGGTGAGGACAGATCAGGTATGGAGTCTCAGTATGATGAACGCACACACACACACACACACGCAAGCACGCACGCACACACGCACAAACGCACACACACACACACACGCACACACGCACACACACGCACACACACACACACACACGCACACACACGCACACACACACACACACACATGCAAGCACGCACACACGCACACTCACACACACACACATACACACTCAGCTGGAACTCATTACTAATATGGTATTTCTTATTGGGATTTCTGTACTTTCAACAAAGCATCCTATGGCATAGCTTCTATCTCAAGAGTGATAAATAGTGTAGTTTACCCTGACAAGCTAACACTCTCTGCATAACATGCTACATGATTATTGCTCCCGACTGTGACATAACAAGTGCGAACTTTGGCTGTAGCTATAATATAGAGCCCCAGCACCAGACTGTCACACGTTTACTCCAAGAAACAATAGGAATGTGAGAAGGGTTTCAGTACACATACTCATTTGAATGTGAGAAGGGTTTCAGTACACATACTCATTTGAACGTGAGAAGGGTTTCAGTACACATACTCATTTGAGGCAGAAATACGTGACAATATCATGTGACAAAAATTAGCATCTTTGCTAAATGTCCATGCTTCTTTTCTACATTACACAGTCTGTACAGCATATTGGAACCCTTGAATGCCGACTCCAATATGGCCAGTGTCTCTCTCCAGCCAGCCCATCCCACCACAGCTGAGATCTCACTGCATGGCCTCTGACAAACCCTCTGCTAAATCTCAATGGGCCAAAACTGGAAGGGCTATTTTACACTAACTCAAGCAGGTCTAAATGTGTGTGGAGGTCACACAGGCTTTTTAACCAGAGCGGTGTGACCATTGGCCTTCGGGCCAGCCAATTAGGTTTGCTTGGGCTGGGGAGGGGGTTTAGGGTTCCATCCCTGTCCCCTAAAAACCATAGCCTCCCCTCCCTAGGAGATGGTTTGATGATGATGGGCACACAGGATAAAGGCGTGTGTGTGTGTGTGTGTGTGTGTGTGTGCCTGCCTGTCTGTGTGTGTGTGTGTGTGTATATTTGAGTGTGTATGTGTGTGTGTGTGTGTGCGTGCATGTTTGCATGTATGTGTCAGTGAGTGTGTGTGTGTGTGCATGTGAGAGAGCTTAAGTCAGGATGGAGGCACGTTAGAGAGTGGCTACACGCTGTGCTTAAATATAGCCTCGCTGCTGCCTTGTTATTGTTTTCCCCTCGTTTCTGTTTGTTCATTTTGCATGCCTTGAAGCTATTGCAGAGGGACTAAAAATGGATGATGTCTACATCTGTGTGTGTGGTCAGTGTGCATATGTATGTGTGTGTGTGTGTGTGTGTGTGTGTGTGTGTGTGTGTGTGTGTGTGTGTGTGTGTATTCACTAAGGGAAGGAGGGGGTTGTGAGACGGTTTTGAATGTTGTTTGTTCTCTAAAGCAGAGGGATGTGTGTGTGTGTGTGTGTGTGTGTGTGTGTGTGTGTGTGTGTGTGTGTGTGTGTGTGTGTGTGTGTGTGTGTGTGTGTGTGTGTGTGTGTGTGTGTGAAAGGTACCGTTTGTAAGTGCCTGCATATGTGCCATGTGTTTTATTTGGACACATGTATTTATTAGTGTGACTGCTCGATCACACAGCACTGTGAACCCCTAGTGCTCTTCTTCAGCTTTATCTTCTTTACCTTATCATTCCACCCATTTGTGTCGGTTTCCTGTGATGTTGTGATATCCAGTGTCACCAAGGGCAGTAAGTATGCCTGAGGGTGGATCTCAAAAACTGGCAGCATGAAAACACATCATTCCTGAAATAAAAGTGCAGACCATCTCTCTCTCAACATATCCCATCTCTCTCTCAACATATCCCATCTCTCTCTCAACATATCCCATCTCTCTCTCTCAACGTATCCCATCTCTCTCTCAACATATCCCATCTCTCTCTCAACGTATACCATCTCTCTCTCAACATATCCCATCTCTCTCTCAACGTATCCCATCTCTCTCTCAACGTATCCCATCTCTCTCTCAACGTATCCCATCTCTCTCTCAACATATCCCATCTCTCTCTCAACGTATCCCATCTCTCTTTCAACATATCCCCAAGTTCTTTGCAGAAAGGCATCAAAGTCTTTGCTGTATGTGCCAAGACTCACGACTGTTCTGTGTGCTGGTAGATGTTGACTTGTCATCTCATACCATTTGGTGAGTGGTACAAGTTTTTCAGATGGCTGAATATCCCACGTGTGACCTCTCTGTTTTGTCCCCCTCTTCCCTCTGTCTCCACAGTGCTGGGGATGCTGGAGGTGAGGGTAGAGAAGGATCTGAGGACGGGGGCCACTGTGATTACGTCCGTGGCCCCCCTGCCTCCCGGGGACCACCCCGGTGTGACAGAGGTGGAGATGGTGTTCGACGACGGCCGTAAGAGCGTCAGAGCAGTGAGGGGGTCTCTGAGCGCAGCCGCCCAGCCCAGCGCAGAGGAGCTGGGGCAGGTGCTGAACACCCTGGCTGAGGTCGGAGTCCCTGCCCTGCTGGAGGTCCGGGGGCTGGTACCACCATCTGTAGAGGGACAGGGTGGACGAGAGGAAGCCGAGGCTGCGAAGGAGGCAGAGGCAGAGTCAGAGGAGGCCGAACTGGAGGCAGAGGCAGAGTCAGAGGACAGAGACCAGGCCGCCGACTCAGGGTCCTCCCATAAGAGCTCCCAGGAACTGGAGCCTGAGGAGGATGCTGTTGACAGCAGAGGGGAGAGCGTAGGAGATGCAGATAGCGTGAATGAAAAGGGTGAAGAGACAGATGAACATGATAATGTTATTGATACAGAGGAGGAGGAGGACGAGGAGGAGGAAGAGGAGATGTTTAGGCCTGAGGAGGGCTTGGATCCTATCACTCTGACCTTTCTGGGCTTCAGTCAGGCAGCAACCGACCCTGGCCAGGGGAACCAGGATGACGGAACGCTTGTCAGAGTAGAGCGGGTCTTTGTGCGTGAAGATAGCGATGAGGAGGAAGAGGGAAGGGAGGGAGAGGAGTATTCCCAGGACCATGAGCTGGCGTGTCCTCAGACAGAGATCAGCCACACTTCTACTAGTCCAGTCCTGGGGACTCATGAAAGGCAGCCTGGAGCAGAGGGACTTGCAGAGATGGCTGACCCAGGTCTGGAGACTCATGAAAGACAGCCTGGAGCAGAGGGACTTGCAGAGATGGCTGACCCAAGTCTGGAGACTCATTTAGCCACCCAGACAGACTGGCCACAAGCAAGACAGGGAGGTGGCGACACAGAGGAGAAGAGACACAGGAGCACAGACACCGAGGCTATAGACCCAGCGAGGGCTGCGGCATCAGGGCACGACCCAGACCGAGGTTCCCCGGAGGTCCCTCTTCACCTCTTGTCGTGTCCCACCTTGGGTACCAGGACTGAGGGGGCAGAGATGGAGGGAGAGATGGGCCGAGGGGAGGGAGCTGTGGAGAAGGAGTCACTGGATGATGTGTTTCAGGACGTCGGTCTGGAAGACCCCCAGCTAAGTCCAGCCCGGGACCCAGAGTGGCAGTCCTCCTGTGGAGAGCCAAGCAGAGCAGAGGGAGTGGGCAGTCCAAAGCACAAGACCTGCCAGTGCTGCTCCGTCATGTGAGGTCATAGATAGCACACACTCTCACTCTCTCTCTGTCTTTACCCTTCTCTCTCTCTGTTCATCTCTCTCTCTCTCTCTCTCAAGCTCTCTCTCTCTCTCTCTCTCTCTCTCTCTCTCTCTCTCTCTCTCTTTCTTAATACTTGACCAACAACATGCCTGATCTCATCTGTCCTTCAGAGGTGCTCTTCAAACGGCACTCCTTCAATGGACTTATGCACTGTGTTTTGTCGCCACCTGCTGTTTTTAAGCCAGAAGTATTATCAGAATTGAGGCTTTCACTGCCATGTATCATGTCAGGAGTACTGTGCTGATTGCTGTCAATTTAAAGTGGGAGGTTGTGATTTTAATTTTGCATTAGATTGAATGTGCATTTGGTGTGCCTTAATTTTATGTATTAATAAATAAATCAAAGCAACATTTGGAGGTTTCTTTGCAGAAAATGGGTCCACTATTCTAAATAAAGAATATAGATGCCAAATGTGACCTTATGGAGTGAGGGTATATGTGCATGTGTGTGGTTGCAGAATTGTCTGATATATACTTTACCCTGCTGTAATTGTATGAAAGACTTTAAATGGACAGTATTCCATTTTTTTCTTAACATTTAGTCTATGTCTTTTGTTTATTTGGATAAATGGAATTAAAAAACATCTTGGCTCACTATATGAATGCATATTTTTCATTTCACTTAAATTTCTAGAAAAAAACCTGCACACCTACCATCAGGTACAGTATAGCCTCTCAGCTCAGCGCCCTCATGTACAAGGTCTCAATTGTACGGTGGTTCAGTGTCCTTGTGTTGAAGTCACATTCACAGGAAGAAGAGGAAAACACATAAGTTCCTCTTGTAAGTGAAATGTCTTCCTCATCGTTCTCATTGTTAATCAAGCCCTTGGACGCATGGGTTACTAAACATTGCATTTATATGTGGTTTCAATTAAGATGATGACGTATTTAATCAGTTTACATTTGCTATGACTGTTTCTTAGAGTACCTTTTTGTAGTGTCTAAGTATATAACTGTGTAGAGAAAGCACAACATGTCCACTGGATTGTCCACTGCAGTATACAACAGAATTGAGTCCACCCCTGTGCAGTATCACTGCAATGTCAAAGGATTCTACAACCCCATATCAGAAAAAGTTGGGACGGTATGGAAAATGCAAATAAAAAAGAAAGCAGTGATTTATAAATTTACCTTGACTTCTATTTCATTGCAGACAGTATGAACACAAGATATTTCATGTTTTGTTGTAAATATACATCTATGCCTGCAACACATTCCAAAAACAGTTGGGACGGGGGCAATTAAGGGGTAGTAATGAGATAGAATAATTAAATAATGATGTGATTTGAAACTTGTGATGTCAAAAGGTCATTGTAAGCATGCTTTGGTACAAAAGCAGCATCCAGGAAAGGCCTAGTCCTTTAGGAGCAAAGATGGGCCGAGGATCACCAGTTTGCGTGAGCAAATTATTAGAATGTGCTCTCAATATTCACCAGACTTCTTTTCATGTTCTTCAACAAAGTTTAATTTTGCAGCTTTGTGCTGAAGAACTCTGCTCAGACAGGGTCCAGCATGTTTGGCGTGAACCAGACCAGGACTACCACAGTGAACTCTGCTCAGACAGGGTCCAGCATGTTTAGCATGAACCTGGCCAGGACTACCACAGTGAATGCAAAGTCCCTGGCAGGTTCACATCATGATGGACCCCATCTGAGCCAGACAGTTGAAAAGTGTGCTGACTTTTGTTGCATTGAGTCCCTACTGTACGGCCTGTATTTTGAATGTAGTAAATGTAAACTGATTGACATTGAAGTGATATTGCACAGGTGTGTACTCTCTTCTGTTGTATACTGTATATTGTTTGAACAACTCATCCAGATAATATAGTACTAATACGTATATCTGGAGGAAGGGTTGTAAGGGGTTCGATTTTAGATCGCTACCTGTGGACTGAGCTTAAAAAAAATGGCCCTCTTATTTCTACTTATTTATTGTCATTTAGATTATTGCAATACGTTTAAAGTATATCTGCATTGTCATTTAGACAATTGTGATAGGTTTGAAGTATATCTGCATTGTCATTTAGACAATTGTGATAGGTTTGAAGTATATCTGCATTGTCATTTAGACAATTGTAATAGGTTTGAAGTATATCTGCATTACATGTGTGTTCCAGTGCAGGGGTTCAGAGTTCCGAGTGGCTGAACTTCAGCTGACACGGTTTGGTCATCTCTAATGGTAATAGTTGGTAATGGTCAAGGCATTATATCATGTTATCACTTTCACTGTACCCACACAGTTGTTCAATCAGACTACCTTAGAGCCTTGCTCCAATCTTGAGATCAAGCCTGCCAGCATCCATGACATAATCACGTTTGTTGCAATGGTGTAAACTTCGAAGAACTTCCAAACTGATACTAGTCAACAAGCATAGTAGGGATAAACAGGTTGGCCCGTGGGGGATGGGGCAGAGCAGAATTAGCTCCTCTATATAAGCCAACCTCTACACCTCTACACCTTTTACACCTTTTACACCTCTGCTGTTACTGGGATACTGATGCAGAGGCCTGTGGGAATGGGGAGGTGTGTGTGTGTGTGTGAGTGTGTGTGAGTGTGTGTGTGTGTGTGTGTGTGTGTGTGTGTGTGTGTGTGTGTGTGTGTGTGTGTGAGTGTGTGTGTGTGTGTGTGTGTGTGTGTGTGTGTGAGTGTGTGAGAGTGTGATTGTGTATGGGGATGGGGTGTGTGCTGTGGATTTAGCATGTGATCTCCTCACGGGTCAGAGCTGATAATGTCAGTCTGAGTTAGGGCTGCGCACAACCAGGTAAGCACCTCTCTCCTCCTCTCTCTTCAATGCTGTCTCTTCTCTCTGTGTCTGCTTGTGTTCATTTGATTTCTTAAGAATGCTACCATGCCCTATATGACGTAGTTGGCTGTCTATGTTATGGCAATCTGTTGCTACTCTACTGCCTGAGCTGAATGTGAGAGAGGGAGGTAAACGTCAGCCACAATTTGTTGTGACATGAAGAACTGGCTTAAGTTTTGAAGTTGGTTTCACTGTACAACACAACACTACTACAATGTAAAGAATTGGGAAAAAGGCAAACTATTTAGAGATAACTGTAGTAAAGAATAGTAGAGGCATATTAATCCAATCCAATGGAATTATCAGCACTCCTTCCAATGGCTCCCACACAATGTAGCATGTGGCTAATCCAGAGTTAGCTAATCTGACTCAATGGTGTAATTATAGCAGGACAAATCGCTCCCTCAACGGAGGCTATAGATTAAAGCAGTGGGCTTTTTTTAATTGCAAAAACAACACTCGATTGACAGTATAGACAGCAGGGTCTGAGTAGATACAGTATGACAGGTGACATATGCAACTCAAAGCCTCACAATAATCCGTCCTTGTCCTTTACTCGGGGTCAGTCTAGACGGCCTGATCTTTCTTCTTTTGATTATGAGAGTGAAGCTTAAGTGGCGCAAGAGACCGAGAGGTTAAGTTTAGGTCACAGTGGGCAGTACATGCAGATGACAGGGGCAGTCAAGCTGAAACAGGGCAGTCAAGCTGAAAATCTGCCCCCTGGTTTACCTACCCCAAGTCAACATGACATTTTAACTCTGCCAAGTCAAGTTAGTACCTCTGTCTGATAACACATCCCACCCACATTAATACTCCAATAAGCACAGTGATTAAATATAGGCCGTAATTTAGCCGTAGTCTTAGCAATGCACCACTAACCTAATCATTTCTCTGCTGGTGAGGTAAAATATTGAATACTAATGCCAAATGAAAATACCTCCTAGTCCTACACAGTGTGTTAGTATATATTTAGCAGGCTTTTGATTACTCCTGAATTCTAAAGTAGTTAGCATCTTGTGGGTGCTTGGGACAGTCTGTAGATTTCATGCTTTTGCATTTGGGGAAAATGAAGACCAACAACTGACAACACAATTTGTTTTTGAGGTACTCTGACAGGGTGGAGGACCTAACCCAGCTGTCACTGTGGACACACAGGTGTCACACAGAGACATAGAGCTTCATCACCATGGCTACACACCAGGACCACTGTTCTGGCAAACCTGACAGTAATTCTGAAGAGGAAGACCAGCACAGAAAACCTAAGCACAGTGGCCTAAGCCCAGAATCCCTGTCTTGGGAGGACGAGAACTTTCCCATTTTCACACCAAACACTGACATATCCAAGCTATCAAAGGCCAGTGAAGAAAACACAGCTGAAGAGGTTCAGAATTCACCTGGCCCATCACAGAAACAGGGGAAGATCCCAGGGTATGGAAAATTTGCTGCTTTCCTACAAGACCAAGAGGAAAATGATGAAGATTTTCTGGATGAGGATGCCCTATATGCACCTGAGGAAGAGGAAGACAACAGTCCTGGGAGAGGACAACTGGAATCTAGCTTGCACTCAGATGACGCAGAAGAAGACATGATTCCTGTACAGAATCGTAAGGTTAGCATTCCATGTGTGGAAACAGAAATACCCTGCATTTTTGCCAAGCAGGAAGGAGAAGCCCGGAATCTGATGGAGGAAGAGGATGCTCATATTGCAACAGAAAGAGAAATGGAGGCAGAATATTCCACTCATGCACACGAAGGGGGCAGTCTTATCTCTGAGGTGAGACTGGAGGCCATAAGTTCTAATGAGAAGCAACAGGGAACCACAAATGTGTATGATGAAAGAGGAGAGGCTAGGGTTTCTGTGGAAGCACAAGCCTGTGCCAACATGCCAAGTATTCATGGCCCGGCTCAAGAGGTAGAGATAATTTCAGACAAAAAGCAGGTGTCCTCTTGCCAGCAAGATAAAGAGGCACACATTTTCACGCAGCAACATGTGAGTGCCGACATAGCTACACAGGAACAAGAAAGGGCTCACACACCAAAGGATCATAAAAAAGACATGGACATTCCTTCATCAGCGGTGGGGAACACAGCGTGTCCTTCATTTGAACGGGAGGAAGTCAGTCCTAAGCTATTAGAGAAAGAGGAGCCTGCATTAACTGAATGTATCCAACAGGGGGAGTCGCTGCTTCACCGCCTGCATGTGGTGCAGCAGAAACAGCAAAGCCCTGAGGAGTCAGAGGAGTTTTCAGTCATGACCAATCAGCCAGCAGTATTTGAAGGGAATACAGAAGCTTTGGAAGGAGGAAATAATTTGACAGATCCTGACACAAACTCCTGTGGAGAGGAGAAAGATGAAGATGCTCCGTCTCCGTCTCAAGGCCTGGAAGAGCCACAGGCTAGGGCTAGTGTGGAGATGCAGCCCAGCCATGGAGATGAACAGGCTAGGGCTAGTGTGGAGATGCAGCCCAACTATGGAGATGAACAGGCTAGGGCTAGTGTGGAGATGCAGCCCAACTATGGAGATGAACAGGCTAGGGCTAGTGGGGAGATGCAGCCCAGCCATGGAGATGATCAGAGTGACAGCGGAGTGTCTGCTGACTCCTCCACATGCGGCATGCAGGAGCCCCAGGCCTATGCTGCTGCATCCACATCTGCAGCCCAGCAGCTGCCACCTGGAACCCCAGCTCAGAGGAAGCGCCATGAAAGCTGGGAGCCTGCGGGGAGCTTGCAGTCGTCCAGCAATCTTATTGGTGGTGCTGAAGAGGAAGAGGCGGAACAGATCTCTGTTCAGAAGGATCCTCTGGAGGGTCAGTGTTCCTCTGCTGGAGGGAGTGTAACCCAAGGAGGAGAGGGACAAGGTTCGGCTGGGAAGAGGACGGAACAGCAGATCAATTCTAAGGTGAATAGGGAGGAGGACTTGGTTCGGCTGGGGAAGGCGTTAGGTGAGTGTTATGTGAGGAAGTTCAAGGAGAGAAGGATGCTGTTCGAGGCCTTCCAGCAGGTCAAAACTGCTGAGACAAAACCTCCTCCTCTCCGTCCAAAAAAGATGCTCTCCACCTCCATCTCGGCATTCTCCTTATCCTCAGTGTCTAAGAGGCAGGTCCCGGAAGAGCGGATCCGTCCCTCTGTCTCTGTGATGGAACGTGCTCGCAGTCTGGAGCAGCTCAGCCAGGCCCAGGAGTTGAGCGTGCCCTGGCACAGAGACAGTGGATGGGGCAACCTGGCCGAGTCGGACGAGCGAGACAGGATCATCGTCGAAGGGGACGTCACGTTGGTTCACCGCAGGAGGTCTCTTCGTCCCACTCACAGCTCTGAATCACTTTTTGGCCACAAAGTGGACGAGAAGCAGGAAGAAGGGGTGGGTGAGGATGAGGAGGATGAGGACGAAAGCTCTGTCCTGCACAGGCAGAATCCCTTCTTTAAGCTGCGACCCTCACTGGCACTAAGGCCCGATGTGGCCAGGGACATCCGAGATGCTCGAGAGAGGGAGAAAGAGCTACGGAAGCTCAGGAGGGGTCTCTATGGAAGCTGGAAGGGTCGACGGCATAGCCGAGTCTCAGGAACCACAACAACCAGCCAAGCAGACTTAGGAAGTATGGAGGAAGGTGATTTGCTGAGGGTTTAGTACCACTTCAGTTTCATCCATATACAGTAGTTCCTTTCATGGGTTTTCAGCGATTCAGTTTGTCACTTGTTCAATATTGATTTGCACTGAAGGAGAAAGAAGGGTCCTATATTCTATTATCTCCTACTTATCATTTACTAATACTGTGTATTTCTTAAGTTAAGTAGATATTATTATTTTGTCTGACTAACTCTAAACCTAACCCAGAGAACATCCTGTAACAAAATGTACTAATATAAAAGTTAGATGGTACTTGGTACGTCAGTACAATTAACATAAACTGTGGCTAAAAGGAATAACTTACTACATAAAACTGTCTTACTTTAATATGTTTACTAGGTATATGACAACACAAACTTTTAATACATTTGTTTCATTTGACCCCACACAAGATTATCAGTCCAGAGGTAAACTGGACCTTGTGTGGCCACCTCCCTCCCCAGACGAGAAGGTTCCACAGACAGGGGACACACAGGTACAGTACAACAGCATATGACCTTGGTCTGTCTCCTGTGCACTGGTGGCGTCGAACATGACTGAAATGAAGGGTTTCTGTATGCACAATGACATGACAGTGTGCTGCTTCTCTGTCACCAGGAGCAGAAACCTCTGATCCCACCAAGTCAAAAAGCTCTGCTTTGGCAGCGCTGGGAGACCGGCACGGTGAACGGACACGTGAAGGGAGAGGACTGACACGTACTCCATGTGTCCTCAAGGACGCTGACCCCACCCCACATCACCCCAAAGAACTCACCTGACTCTCAGAACCACCAAGGAGACGTGGATCAGGACTGACTGCTGTGGGGATGCAAAGGATGGTTCCTGGATCAGACATGAGGATGAAGCAAAGAGAAAGTGCTAGATCAGCTGTACGGAGGGAATTAAATGTTTGGCAGCAGGTCTCACAAGCATTACCTCATGAGATACAATCAGAATTGAACGCACAAACTCCCAAGTGATAGGGATCTGATGAAGCCTGAACTGTGACAGAGCTCTGATGTCTTTCCTGTGTAGGATTACAATCAGTTAGGCAAGTTACACTTGGTTTAGCCTCATTACAGTAAGAGAGTAAAAATACTGGTTACATGTTCCCACTCAAGTGTTAATGTGATAGTGCTGTTACACAATCATCACATGCTGTATCGGTATGAAACAAGATATCATTTATAGTCCCAGACAAGTCTTACATCAGTGCTACTGTGATAGCAGTGTTGTTTGTTACACGTGATTATTTGTTGTATCTGTAAAGTGTTGTGATAAAACAAGGCAAATATGAACACACACATTCACATATCAACTCACAAATCAAAACTCACTCTTGCACTTTCTTGCACTTGTATCTTAACTGCTCTGTATTAGTCCAGGCAAAGTAAGTCATTTTGGAGCCAAAAATAGAACTAATTGTAAAATAATTTTTTTCAGCATAGATCATTTCTATGAGGTGTCCAGAACAACATACTAAAAGTCCTAAGAAATCCTAGTTGAGGAAAAATGTTTAATTCTCATAATGTGCTAATAATGCCAGGCAACAATACACCCCACATTTTTTTTCCTTTACTCCTATCAAAATTAAACTTTACACAATGAAAGTATCCATGAAAAGTGACATTTTTTGTATTAGAAGTTTCTTTGAAAATTAATTGTAATATGCAAATGAGCTATACACTAATTGAATATGCCCAAAATACACCCAAATAGGCTTAATTCTTTCCTTTACTCCTACCACAATAAAACTTTACATAGTAAAAGTATACATGAAAAGTAACTTTTTTTGTATTACAAGTTTCAATGCTGCTTTTAGACTGGCCTCTAACCTCTAAAAACCTCCCGTTGTTGCTACCTTGTCGTGGTGGGGAGGCTTGTGTGCCTCCGTGACCCTGAAGACTATACTGGCGGGGGGTTATACCCCTGGCAGGTACTACCAAGCCAAGCAGTTTTCAGGTTAGAGGCCAGTCTAAAAGCAGCATTGCCATCACCCATTGGCAGTAGGATGATTGGATGAAGATTGGGCCGATATATTTCTCATACATATGAATGGTGTTTCTGCCTATACAAATTAGGACATATTCAGTAAGTGTGGAGCTCATGTGCATATTCAAATGAATATTCATTTCCAAACTTTTCATATATACTTTTTCTATGTAAAGTTTTATTGTGGTAGGAGTAAAGGAAAAAATTAAGCCTATTTGGGTGTATTTTGGGCATATTCGATTAGTGTATAGCTCATTTGCAAACTTGTAATACAAAACATGTTACTTTGCATGAGTACTTTAATTGTGTAAAGGGGAAAAATTACATTTTTGGGTTGTATTATGGCATTATTAGCACACATCTCAGATTGATGAGAATTAAACATATTTCCTCAACTAGGATTTCTTAGGACTTTTAGTATATTGTTCTGGACCCCTCATAGAAATGATCTATGCTGAAAAAAATTATTTTACAATTAGTCTGTCGTTAAACGCTACTTTGCCTGGACTATATCCCTACTTTGGTTCCTTCCTCTCTGCACTGATGAGCTGCTGGTCTGGCTTCCAGACACAGACCCCCTGCTCTTCGGCTCTTCTGCTCACTCTCAACCACGGCTCCACTGGGAGTCTGTGCTCAGGGGTTCATTCCACTTTGGTGAAGTCCAAGGCAGTTCAGCTATCTTCAAACTTCAGTCATATGGAAATATCATCGCTAAAATTACACATGTTTTTGACCACCCATTCACTGATGTTAAATTCTGTGTTTTTCATGACATCTTTAATTAACTAATAAATTACAGTGAGATGAAACTCATCCTTGCTCTTCTCCTCCTTCAGTAATACTACTACTACTACTACTAATAATAATAATAGTAATACTAATAATAATAATGAATGATAATGCAAGGCAACAACACTGTCTTAAATCAAAATGCTCTAGATTTCAAGATATTGCTCCCTTTAATGCATGTAATTAATGCAAGTCACTGAAATAAATTCTGTGTTGGTGTAATTGTGTCCCATTTTGAAAGATTTCAGTGTTTTACTGTATTACATAATGATAACATGCAGTTTCAGGAGGCTGTCAACTGAGGAACCAGACCAGTCCTCAGGGTTGTTTTGGTTAGTTACTGAGGAACCAGACCAGTCCTCAAGGTAGTTTTGGTTAGTTACTGAGGAACCAGACCAGTCCTCAGGGTTGTTTTGGTTAGTTACTGAGGAACCAGACCAGTCCTCAAGGTTGTTTTGGTTAGTTACTGAGGAACCAGACCAGTCTTCAGGGTTGTTTTGGTTAGTTACTGAGGAACCAGACCAGTCCTCAGGGTTGTTTTGGTTAGTTAATGAAAATAATTACTATTCTAAAAAGGGGACACATACACTTACAGCCATTCATTATTTAGCTGTGAAACAAAGGTCACTATCTACATACAGTATGATCAGCAATTTTATTTTTATTTTGTGCTGCTTGTCTCTCAGCTGAATCCAGTCTTCACTGCCCTCTATAGATTGGGCCTTACTCTTGGGCCTCTGGTGGCAGCCTCTGCTGCTGCAGCCGTCGATGGAGCCTGTGGTGTCTGTTGAGGCGCTGGCCAGGCTGCTCTGTATGCCAGCCAACAGCCTGGAAGAAGCAGAAAACTAGGTTTGCCGCAGTTCCTCCCAGTACCAATAGGATGACCTGCAGCCCCAGTGCCACCTGCATCAGCTCCCACATACTTTGGTTTTGTAGAAATTCTTCTGCCTCGGTTGAGTGCAGTTGCAGAGTTGTGTTGCCCAGGACAGCCAACACCTCCACCACCACGAACACCTCCTGCCAGAAGTCTATGCCCCTGACAGGAGCTTGGCAAGGGACCGGACGGCACACTGCCCAGCCTAAACGCCACATGTCTAGCCAGGATTTAAGGAAAACAGCCATCCAGCATAAGAGCACGCATTGAGGGTTTATGCTGGAGAAAAGCATGACATAGCAGTAAGTTGTCAGGAGCTCGAGGTAGCAGTGGATCTGGTTGTTATCGCTGGCTGGCCAGTCACACTGCCTCTGGATCTGCTGCAGCACTGGGGGCATGCCCGCCTTAGTCCAGTTAACCCCCCTGACCCTTTGCTTTTTGGCGTAGGGCAGCAGGAGGCTGAGGAGCAGGTTTAGGGCGCACTGGGTGACCAGCTGCACTGAGATCCGTTGGCCCAGGGCAGAGTATTCTCTCAGCTTTTGTACTTGGTAAAAATGCACGGCAAAGTGATTGAAGAGGCAAAAGACAACAAGCTCAGGTAGTAAGGGTTGCTGGTTGTAGTGCTGACTTCCTAGTGAACTTGAAGAGCTGGGAGAAGCTCGCCTTGAGTTAAGGTTCCCAGACAACTCCACGGCGAACAAGTCCAAAGCTGTCATGGTAATAGACAGAAAGACATCAGGAAGGAAGAGGTAGAGATGGGAATATGAGGATCTGTGTTTGTCTTCTGGGAAATGGCTCTTAAATTTCCCATCTATGAGGAGGTAAGTGGCAGTCGCAGTGAAGGACATTAGGACAGTGAGGGTCAGGAAAAGAACTGAGAGCAGGAACCTTTTCAAGCCTCTGTCAACAGAGTAGTTCAGTTGGTTCTGGTGGGTGGAGGATGGAGATCCTGGCCTTTGTCTGTGCATTGGCACATCCAGCCATTCAGCCTTCAGGGTTTTACTCTTCAGCTTCCAGCCATGAAGAAAGAGCCTTGACCACACCAACCCACTGAGAGAGAGGAAAGGTGTGTTGCATTCTTGCATCAGGCAGACATGCAGACACAGGTACAGCACAGACCTTTGTAGGAGAGCATTTACCAACGCCCACATGAAGCCAAAGTAGAGAGCCACTGGTTTACCAAAGTAATCCATGATGTCCTCCAGAATCTCCCTTTGGCAAAAGGGTTTGAAACCAAACCAACTGGCCCTCCATTTCATCTCCAGATGTTCTAGAACTGGCACTTCATGTAGTGGGTATGCAGCTGTGATGACACCATGCCGAAACATGCTGCTCATGATGGGCTCGCCAGGAATGAGGGAGATGTTTGGGAGTATGTTCACCTCCTCTTCTTCACCAAGCTTCAACTGACCCAGCACCTTCAACAGCAAGCTCACAGCCTCTGCAGAAGATATCATCCTGTGGAGTCCGTTGGCTATGCTTCTCTTCTCCCCATCCTCTTCCCCTGTTTTCTCTTCTCTTTTGGTCTCTGGTCCTTGGTTAGCCCCTTGTGAGTCTGAACACGCTGCCTCAAACATTCTGATAGCTGAACTGTATGGTTTGTGTCGGAAGAGGATAGCCTCATCAGCTTCCAGAAGCAGCCGTTCAAGGCCAGCACCCACTACTACTGCTGGCTCTCCCTGCTTTGAGTTGCCCACCAATTGGCAGAGCAGGTCGGCTCCACCCTGGCATTCACGTGCTGAGATCTTTCCCATGAGCCAGTCCACAGCCTTAGTCTTGACCTTAGGATGGAACTTTAGCAAGACCATTGGGCCCATGTGTACATGGGTTAGCAGGGACATCAGAAAGGCTGCTGCACTGATGTACTTCTAAGCATTGGTCCAGCTGATCGCTCTCTGAGCCAAGCCACCTTTGTGCTGGTGGTTTATGCTGGCCTGTCCTGTGTCCCTGCTCTCCCCCTCTGGTAGAGGGCCTTGTGGCTGCTCTGTTCTACAGGGCTGTTTGGCAACTCTGGCCTTTTCCTTGGGAGCAGTGGAAATGACACTACATTATGACATCACTACTGCCATAGCAAAGATTCTGAAATGGATTCATGAAAGGAAAAAATATTTGATGAATGTTTGGTTTTTCAGATGATTGTCTCAGGAAAATATTTACTAAAAGTCAAGAATGCTCCCTAGAACACAATTCAAGGTAATTTCACTGACAACATTTTGTCTGTTTTGTTCAAAGAAAAATGTTCTTCTATTTATCCAATGAATTAAATTAATTTTATTTCCACTAGAGTGCAGCACTATGCAAGGCATTGCTTTTATGTGCACACTGCAGTTCCTGCTTTGACACAATGCAACAAGGTTGAACAATCTTCAGTCACAACCAGAAGGGGGTAGTAGAATTTCAAGACACCGAGGCTGTTTCCATTTAGCTGGTACTTCAAAGTCACATCAAGGGCACTACAAATGTGGAACACTGATGAGAAAAGGAAGGTCTTACATAACACTTATGGAATTATGAGTCACAAGCGAAGGGGAACACTTTAATGTGTGACCAATCTTTAGTGACGCACATAGAAGACATAATCAAGTTTTATTTGCCATGACCCACAGCTACTTGTTGTGAAATATTAATAATGTACTGATATAACACTGAGTGTAGAAATTATATAATGTATCGCTGAGGTGGATTTAATACAGTTGAAAATAGCAAAAAGGGCATCTTCCTGGTTCTCCTGTAGTTGAAAATCCTACCGCAAAAGCTTCTGAAAAATTACATGTCAAACTGGTTGCAAATTTTGAGTGCATTTGACATCACAGTGTTCAACTCTTGTGAAACCACGCTGAGTCTAATTTGATGCATTCGGAGCCGTCCTCTCCTTCCTGGCAGCATGAGTCATCCGTCAGTGGTGGTCTGGGGGTGTATGAGACAGATGAAACACGGCTCCATGGCAGCTCCTATTTTAGCTCCTCTAATGAGAGCAAATAGCAGCCCAGATGCAGAGTTAAAATTGCATCATGCCAAATGTGTCAGAGTGACTGAGCCCCTCAACATGGTCTTGTTCTCATCCGGGAGAATTACACAATGATGACGACACAGTGGTGAATATTCGTCAGCCGTGCGCCCTGGGAGAAAAGTTTGCTTTCGTAAAAGAGCAGTGAATTGAAATGAGATATATGAGATGTGGGGAGATAAAGGAACCTCCAGGAGATGAGCTATCGCTCATCTAAATCTCACCCAGGTTGTATGGACTGCTTGAGCTCCTGCCAGTGGCTCTGTAGTCTGCAGAGGCTGTGTTAGCAGTTGTGCTCAGTTCCACCCCCCTCCATAAAAGAGGGAGAACATTTATTTGAAGCAGAGCGGGCAGACATGTGGTGAAGAAGTTATGCATACTTAAAAGGATGAAGGACAAAGTGCACTGTAGTTCAGTTCATTAGAACTTTCTCAAATGAGATTCATTTTTGTGTTGTCCAAGACCGTGACTGTTAGTGTGCGCACAGACTTATGCTTCTCTGCCCACCTGTTTCTGTTTGCCTGTTCATGTGGCATTGATTCTAGATATCTTCTTTCATGACCATACTGTTTGATGCACTGTCTGAGGGTTCCATTCAGTAAAAAAAAATGGTCTGCATGGGCTTGACTGCATGTCTACATAAGTGATAAGATATAGACAGAATAAAAACTTGCACTTCATCACAATTAATATAAAATATTGACAACTTGGGTGACCTATACATTTTTGACCAGGACACTGAGAGTACGAGTGCAATGCAGGATATGAGGATTCAGTTGTGTACTGGCTCTGACTAGCAGGAGATGAGTCATCCCTGACTACTGGCCTCAATGACCCGTCTTCTACCACTCTGAACAGTCCTCCCTATCAAGCATGAGAGTTTACCATCTGCTGAACCAATGGAATGCATCACTCCTACTCCCGCGCCTGAAGAAGGGAACGGCCCAGCCTGCACTCCTTTTTTTTTTTACTTCATCAGACCGTTGGTGTCATCATACTTTTTTTCGGTTGAGAGGATCTAAAATGATTGACTGTGACTAGTAAGTAAGTGAGACTTTAAAATATTAACAGAAAAATGGGTTCTTATGTGCTAGTTAGTTAATGATTGTTCAATTCTGTGTTAATCATTCGATATTAGATCTCATATTTTGATTAGACGTTTATTATTTTATGTTAACTTATGACTTATTTAGTCCTACTTATTGGATTTTTTGTCAACATATTGTATAACTTTGTTGTATGCAAAAGTTTGGGCACCCTTGTTAAAGCATTAAACAATGAGGCTTTCTTCACATTTTAATGCTGTGTAACTTCTTAAGTAATTAAGAACTTAATAACATAATCGTGGCTTGGGCAAATGTTTGGACACTTACACCCCGTGCAGACGGACTCTAGTTTGTCTGGACCCGGTGAACCCCGAGTACAGATAGCCCTATCGTGCAGACGAACGCACTGTATCCGCACACTGTATCCGCACTCCCTCGAATCGGGGGTCCAAAGTGAGTAACCTCCGAATCCGATTGCTGTTGGTGTTCGTCTGCACGCTATCCGCATACCTAATCCGATTGCCCCACGTGATCGCATCATTAGACCAGCCAGAACAACGGACACAACCGGCATTATTTAATAACTGAATAGTTTGCCATGGCGCAGTGAGTTTGGCAGCCAGTTATAACAGCTCTCCAGTTTAAAAAAATATATTCTTCCTATTACCTTGCTCCTTTTCCACGTGAATTTCCCTAACGGGATTAATGCAAATGTATCTATCTATCTGTTGTTAGGAAAGGGATGACATTAACAAGCCACACTTTAATCTATCACTGTTTAATCTATTTGCATCAGACCATTTTTCAAAAAACAGTTTTTAAAAGTGTCAGCAATAGCCTATATGAGCAAATCTGACGTGAAAATATTTTTTTATTATAGACGGAAGTTTCAAAACAGATGAATGTTACGTTAGCTTTAGTCCTGTCAGACAACGATAGCGATAGCTACTAGCTAGCGTTAACGTTACTTCAGAGGTAGCCTACAGTACGTGAAGGACAAAGCCCTCAACAATAGCCTACATTTGTTGTTAGTAATAAAACCATGAAATTGGAAGCAATTGTAAACCATGAAACATTCAGGATCCACAGCACTTGCATTGTGGTCTCTCCTGCTCAAGCTCAGCATCTCCATAAAGCACAGGCATTTAAACAACTCAGACATGTCATGTTGCACATTGTTGCACAGTTGCACTGTTCTAAACTCTTTATTATCAATAACAAATATAATTATTTTTCGCTTAACCTACAGTCTGCTCTTACCACTGATTTTATAAACCACCATAATGTGTTACTGTGCAGATTAAATGTAGGCTATGCGGCTAAGCTAAACGTTGCTAGTTGGAGCTCAACTACTGTCATATGTTATTTTGATAGCATGCTCCTGTCTTCTTCTCTGTTTTCTTCAGTTGTCTGTAGCACCAAAGCGCCACCAACAGGCGTGGGGGATGTACTACAGCTGAGTCAATCGGATTCACTGGGTTCATGTGCACGCGATGTAAAAAGTGGGTAGGTGTGAAATAGGTGTGAAAAATGAACCCGGGTTCAGGCAAACTAGAGTCCGTCTGCATGGGGTCTTAGTAAGCACTTAGTAACACTAGTTTGGCAGATTTGACAGCTAAAAGTCTCTTTATCCCTAATATCTTCCCACTCTTAATTGCAGATCACTTCAAGTTCTAAGACACATTTAGGAGGAATCCTAAAAAGGAATCCTGAGGAATCAATTTTCTCTTCATTTCTATGATGTTTCCTGTGCCACTTGCTGCTAGAAAATCCCAAAGCAGAACAGATCCACCCACATGCTTAACAGTTGTCAAGAGGTTCTTTTCATCGAATTCGGCTTATTTTGCATACTTCATACATTAACATTTATGAATAGGTCGTTGGTAAGATTTCCCTCAGATGGCCCTTCTTAGTAGACAATGTTTGTGATAGCAGCACTGCACAGTGAGATGGTACACCACCACATCTGTGTCAGATCAATCTTCCTGCAGGTTTTTTGAGTCAAATGAGGGGGTTTGGTTGGCTTTGTGCCCAGCAGACAAGCAGTTTTAAGTTTTCTTGGTCCTCGAGATCTCATCTTGACTTCCATGGTTACCCTTTACAGCCATTTCAGTCATTGGAAACTGCAAATTAGAAATGCGTTTATATCTTTTTAAAACCATCTGCTGTTTTGTGGGCATCTGATAGGTTCATTCAGATCCTCGGTCAGTTGTTGAGAGGAGCCTATATTTGAGGAGTCAGAGAATTCATTAGCTTCTGGAATTGCCATGACAACAATAAAGCTTTAATGACTTGAAAGTGCAAGCCCAAACTTTTGCACATGGCATCATTTAAAACTTAGTAACAGTGAATCCTTATTTTAAAATGTTCCTTTGCTGCAGGGGTTGTATTTCCTTCTTTTCACTTCGAAAAATCAACAAAATATGGATTTTGCTCTGGGGTGCCCAAACCTTTGCACACAGCTGTAATTGTGTGGAAACAATTTGTATAATTTTAAAGAATGCCTCAGTATGTTTCTTAATCTCTCTGTAAATGATTAGTAATGCCAGCACTGTTTCATAACACCTATGTCTAACACAAGCAACTGAAACTTTTCAACTCGCCTCCCTCAACATAGAATAGAAATGTACAGCAAGATACAGTATTAATACACACTGTGTTCTGGAATCATTCCATTGAATTCAAATGTGGCATGGTGTTTAGGTTTTGTCGATTTTTAATAAAGATTATATCCAAAGTGCTCAGATCAGCTTGTAAACGGTGCTTGAACAGTTTCTGGATGATCACTACATATTTAATGAACCTACGCACCTTTGTTAAACCTCAGTGCTGAGCAGAATCAGAATCAGAATCAGAACACGTTATGGCCAAGTAAGTTTGCACAAACAAGGAATTTGACTCCGGGTTAAGTGGCTCTCAGTGTTCTTACACAAAATATACGACACAACACAACACAATACAACACAACAGCACAATGGTCTAAGAAATATAAGAAACATATACAGGGAGAAATGGCTATATACAGGAGCTGTGAACTGTAAACACAACAAATAGTGCAAAGAGTGGAGAGTGCAGGGATAAATATTAAATGGAAGAGAATGAGGTAAGAAGTACAGTATATACAGCCTGTATAGTTATACAGTAAAGGGTGGAATGTACTGCACATTTTGTTTTTGAGAATAAAATAAATAAATATGATTTGTAGGTGTAATTGTACAGTGGTTATTATAGTGATCCAGGGTTATTGCAGAGTGCCACAGTGAGTTAGCTGTTCATTTGTGAGACGGCGAGTGTGATAGTGTACTTGTAATTATTGGACATTCCACATGGTATTTGTTCTGGTTTTGTATGTATGGTACAATCGTGGACTGACAATGGCCTTACATGATCTCATTTTCATCATCAAGTTACCACAGTGGATGTGTCTGTACCTCGGGTTACTCTGAAGGGGGGCAGCTGGTAAGTGAGTCAAATCTTGGGTGACGTTAGACCAAACACCCATGTCAATTTGACCAATCTACATTTAGCCAATGGGGCACGTTTCCGAACTATGTAAACAGTGCAACAAATGTGGTCTTTGTGGTGAGTCTGTCCTCAGAATACCCCTCTCTCTGCTCACATGGCTCCTACACTTCCACCCTCACATTCAACAGAAACGCCATTGTCTGATTCAATAAGCAGCCATTAGCAGCGTAACAAACACAGCTGACATAACAATGCAATGATGAATAGCTGAGGTCAGCCAAGACCTGGAAACCAACTCTCTTTCTTTGCTCTAGTGGTTTAAACAGCTTAAAAGCTATACTCCAGTACAGCAATCCACATTATGCCCCGTACAGTTTCTAGGAACACCCCTTTTTTCCAAGAAACACTTAAGCGTGTCCACCAAGAAGCGTAAACGTGGACAGAGTAGACATCTTAGACCTTCCCATGCATGACAGAACAGATTCCACATTGAGAACACTGTGGACCTTCTACCCTACTGTCTTATGTGAGCCTTCCTTTGTCTTGATCAAAGAAGATCTGCCTGGTCTGGAACTTGAGATCCCACGAAACATTGCTAGGTTGAGCGGGCTGAACTGGAGCTTATCACCAGCCATTTCACAAGGGAAAATCATAGAGGGGAAAAGTTCCTGGCCCTGGCGTGCGTGAGGTTGGGGGGAGGGGTGGAGCGGCTAGGCTGAGGACTGGCAGGGCGGGGGGATTGGGTCATGGTGCGCTGTGGAGAGAGTGACATGATGTAAGTTCATGTCAGCCTGCTGAATGCCCAGGGAGCATTCTGGGACAGAGCCCACTCACAGCCAATCAGAGCGCGCTCTGAGATTTGGCACATAGCCATGGCATCTGGTTGGCTGGTTGGAATGGTGCCAGGAGTCACTTTGGGTTAAGCTCTAACAGCAGTCTCCTGTTCTGAGCCTCCTCCTACACACAGCGCTGTGCTACATAAGGGGAGGCTGGGCATAGGTGTCGGGATATTGCACAAGAAGGGCACATACTGTACGAGTGTGGATACGCATAAACAAACACACACACACACACACATACACACACACACACACACACACACACACACACACACACACACACACACAAATACACACACTCTACTGGGTGGTAACAAACAGTGTCTCAGCATAAGTGAATGACCGAGTTGTTTTCAGAGTGAGATCTCTCAGATCCATGACAAGACGGGTGCCACAATTCCAAAGAGAATAAAGGCAAAAACCACCCCACCATGGAAGAGTGAACATGGGCACACGCAGTCACATTTGTAGCGAATTAGAATAGCCTATTGACCAAACTCTCTCTAACTCCCTTCTATCTATCCAAGTCTCCATCTGGAAAATGGCATTATGCTAGACACGTAGACCTCACACAGACCTTTATTGTTAAATCAATGAGTTATTCAGTTTTGAATATTCCAGAAATGATTCATAACAGTAAACATAGGGGGTTTCACTGTTGTAACAGAAGCATTTTACACTGTAATTCCACAGGTGAAAGAAGAATGCATTTACACCTTTCAGTGAACTGATATAGATATCATGTTTCACAAAAACACTTTATGAAAACAAGCTGATATCTTCTTCACAGGATCAAATAGTAAATACTAAAACAAAATATTTAATTACGTAAATATTACGTGATATCGTTTAATTTTGTACTCCAACCTTGTAGTAATTTGTAAAATAATATTGCTTCAGCGTGTAAAGCGCAGGGAGGCCAGGCAAGCTGGAATGGCCTCAGTCAGTTAGCCTTAACAAATACTTCTACGACTGGAGTAGTGGCACATTTTCCCCATAAACTGCCCCTGCGTTTTTTCTAAGTGAAGTGATGAAGACAAAATGTCTTTCTTCGATCCATCATTGTATTGCTCCTTGTCTCTCAGGAGTGTTAGATGTTGGGGGGTGTTGTGAAAGCACAACATTTTTTTTACCTCCTTCTTGACTAGATAACTTGTTGACAGTTCTTGCATGAGTGTAGTATAAGAAATGAGCATCCTCGTGTGGCATTCAGGTCTGTTTGTTTCGGCGGTGTCAGAAGTAAGTGCCTTGAAACTAATGCTAATTTATAGTTATCCATTTGGACGGAGACGGACACATAGCCACGCCTTGGCAACACCCTTCCCCGTGGTGGAACGCCCATCCGAGCCCATCCGAGCCCTTCGGAGAGCTGGACGGACACCGACGTGCACCTCTCGATTTTTGTAACTTTTTCGGATACGAACGGAACGGTCCGCTAACGAAATCATTTCCTAACGACATCATTTCCGGAATCTCACATTTCCTGTTTCATTCCCTATCTGTTCCTATTCTGTTATAGAGTGTGGATCAGCCGAATATTTCTGTCCGAGCCTGGCCTGCGTCCGACAGAGTAGTGCCCGAGCCAGACAGCCATTCAAATATATTGTCGGAATCCAACCAGACATAGTCAATGTCTCAACTGTTCATACTAATGACACATTTACGTATGTTTTTTATGAATAGCCTGTAGACCGTCTCACAAGCTTCTTCTAGTTGATTATGAACAAACATAACAGAAGAGGTCTGAAGATATTTCTGAAACACTTATAAGGACGCTCAAATGACCGCGAATTCATAGGAGAGAATACTATCCCATTCTCACAGGAGACATCACAGCAATCGGAGCATATTTGTCAAACGCGATAAAAGATATACTGCTCTGAAATATTCCCATTCCATACTGAATATTCTGTTTAGATCAAAGGTTTGTTTTTCGACACCGTGATATTTCAGATGATGGAACAGTTGAAATGAATGCTCATATACAAAAGCTAACATTAACGTGAAGTGGAGTTAACTTGCAGCCAACACCATTGCATTACAAACCCTAACACACACACATAATGAGAAAGTAGGCTTATTACACCTGGCGATTATCTCGCCTTTTATCTTCCATCTTTGAATAATGTAACTTATAAACACGTCGTTTTAAAGCGCTGTGGCCGTCCTGAAAAGATGTGTCAATAAATGAATTTAATCCATAGAATCCACGTTGACTTCACTACTTATTAAGATGCTTTATGCCCTGCTACAAGTTATCACGAACAGACTGTGCTACCGTCACACACCTGTATAAACTCCGTCCCAACACAGAACAACGACATGCAATTAGAACAGTAAGGAACATTGTTAAAGAACATCTTTGGGCGCTGCATCACATCGAGAAAAGTATGTGCCCGCCGCACGGCATTATGGGGCGACTATTCCGGCAAGTTAAATATGGAATGTTCAATGCCTTATCGCGCTGACTTGTCCCAGCCCTACCCCAGCCCGACAGCAAGTAAAATATTTAGTCCGAACCCCAATGAGTCAATGTCTCAACTGTTCATACTACTGACACATTTACATACGTTTCTTAAGAATAGCCTGCCTTTATTAAACTCGAGCATCAACAGATGAATGATAAATGCACTGGCTCACAAACAAGCCCCGTTAAACGCACAAGCGCGCACAAAAGGGATATAAGCATATTGAAATGAATTATTCACATTGCAAGAACGGAATGAAATGGCCTACATATTACACACGCTATGCATCTGATATGCCTAAATAAAACTCACGTTATATGCTACACCAGAAGAGGCGCGAATAAAACAAGTCTTACCATTGAAGATTATCTTTCTTGAAAAATGTAAGTACACGGACACATTCCTTATAAAAGTATCTACATAGTCCAACCATCGATGTTTAATCCATGTTGTGGAGAAAGAGGATGGCATCAATCATATTTCATTAAAGCTTCACACTTCTTACATTGGACATATCAAACAGCCTCATTAGAATCCGCATAGAATATGATGCCATCCGACAGAAATATCTCCATAGGCCTACAGTAAATTTCCCCTCGAGTGTCGTTTTAAACTCTCCAGATGACAGTTTCTTTTTTTTTTAAACTTTAAGTGCACAAAGTTCGTTATAAAACGATCTACATAGTCCAACAATCGAGGTTTAATCCATTTACATTTAGTCATTTAGCCGACGCTTTTGTACAGGGGAGAAGCATGTGAAGCAAACACGTTTACTTGACTACTTATTAAGATATTTAAATATGGAATGTTCAATGCCTTGACTACTAAGCAGAAATATCTCCATACAGTAGATTCCCCCTCGTTTTGTATTGTTTTAAACTCTCCAGATGACAGTTTATTTTTTAACTTATTCCCTGATAACGCGATTACAGGAGGCAAACTGGTGTCACAGCTAGGACATAAAAAAAATCCCCGCACACAAGAAGGCTATTATCCTAAATGTGATTTATTTTACTCTCAAAAACGAACTTCTCCATCACGTGAGGCAGACACGTTGACTTGACTACTTATTAAGATATTTAAATATGGAATGTTCAATGCCTTATCATGCTTCTATTTGAAAGCCATTGTTTTCAGCTTGCAGGTGCTTTTGCCTCTGGCCCAGTTTGTCGGTTTTGACGTTCATCTCTCTCCCCCAACCATCCAGGTTTAATCAATCCGGGTTGACTACTAAGCAGAAATATCTCCATACAGTAGATTCCCCCTCGTTTTGTATTCTTTTAAACTCTCCAGATGACAGTTTGTTTTTAACTTCTTCCCTGATACCAGTTTGCCTCCTGTAATCACGTTGTCACAGATATTTATTTGCCCAGTCAGCTTGTTGGTCTTGACGTTCAGATGTTGCGCCTAAACTATCATATCGTCTCGTCACATGATCAAATAGAGACTTGACATTGGACAACAGCATACATATTACCCAGCAATCATCATTACAAATCTGAATATGACAAAAAATACCAAAGAAAATGAGATAGTATTCATTTCATTGAATCGTTTTTAATAGTTTCTATAGTGTATGTAAGCTAAGCATATCATTTTGTTATAGATTGCTACTATTTTTCACACAAATAATACCTACCATGATGGAGATAAGTTTGCCTTTTCAAGTGAATATATAGCGTTAGACAGACTATCCATTGTAATGTAGTGTGTCTCAAAGACCCATTTGACTACACCTGTTGCTCTTGATGACGTGACGGCTGGGAGGAGGGAGTTAAACAATCGACTAATTCTATCACTCAAAGAGGTCGCGTAGTAGCTCATCTGTGACCAAAAAACCGCTGCACCACCTACTGTTCTGGCGGTGAATTGTTTTCAACACCCACAGCCGTCGGAGAAAAACAGTACGTCCGAATCCGTTCGAATCTGTTTCCCCGCCCATCCGTAAAACGGACGGACACTGACGCAGATCTATAATTCGGGCTTAAATGCGCAAATGTCAGCGCCCATTTTCGTACTTCCTAGGCTGAGTGTGCAAACGTAGCAACAGCCAATGAAATTGTCTTAAAAAAATATCTGAATGGTTACACCCTGAATGAAAAAATGTACGGCTGGATAAAGAGAGAGTAGAATCATGCCAACCTAGAGAAAGTATGTAGGCTTCTGACTATCTCTCATGGTATTGCTGACAACTTCATTTTCGTCATTGCCAGCACATTTGTATCCTCAAGAATACAGAAAAATCCCTCATGAAAGACACTGACAAGTGGCACTGCATTTGAGCTTGTTGTAGGATATCCCTAAGTTTCTGAACAAAGGCTCAAGGCATCTAAAGTCATCTGACTCACTGATATTGGTGGTATTTATGCTCATTGGTGTAAAATTGACTACGGCAAAATCCACTCTTTACATTACATCATTTCAAAAACTTATAATAGACTGGTTATGCTTCAGAGCCTTTGAAAGCTGGTTTACATGTCTCGTAATAAATATTATTATATCAGTGTTAATGGTGCCAGGCCAGGGCATATAAACAGACACGATCCCCATTTGCAGACCCCACTGTTAAGATTCCAGAGGCTGTGATGGCACATATAGGCTAACAAGTGGCTGAGCGCAAAGGAAATTAATCTCTAGAATGGCTCAATCTAATATGTTGTTTTTAAATTGAGTTCAAAAGGATTAGCAAGCACATGATAAACTGCTGTCCACCATACCATCTACATACTCTGCGCTGAAACTGATATTCTGGTAGGTGGGTTTGTTTTTAATAATGCAAAACATTACATGACTGCGGGGAGCATTTGAGGTAGCCTACGGTATGTTCCGACTGCGTATTTTTGTCACTAGCCGCATTTTAAGTCGTTCGAGTGGAATGAAACATGAACACACCGAGAGAGAGAGAGAGAGAGAGAGAGAGAGAGAGAGAGAGGCCTACAACACCCCCTCTCATCGCCCCTATCCTATCTAAATGTAGATGAGGTACACAATAGTAGCCCAGTTGCATCAGGAAATTGTGCGTGTTGCATGGAGTGTTTAGGACACTGAATCACTAGCCGGAAAGTAGGCCAGCTATATTCGTCCTTGGTACTGATTATGAATGTATTACGCAAGTACTGAGTAGTGTTACATAACCTTCATAGTGTTCTCTCTCTCTCTCTCTCCCCCTCCCTCTCGCTGTTTGTGGTTCACCTCGTGTCCCCTTGCCCAGTGCAAGAGCTATGTAAAAAAAATGTCAAGCATAAAATAAAGCACAGGGGAGTTCCAATAGTGACCAACAGTGGCTCTAATCACGCTTAGATGGACCTCACAATGTATAATGAGAAAGTATAGCATTGCTCAATGGCCTTTTAGAGCCGCTTTAATAAAATTGAACGTGCTATCAGGTCAAGTGCACTCAGTGACTTCAAAGCAATCTGACAGCGTGCAGGGTTTACCACTTGAAGGACCTAGACTGGGATTTATGGAGTGTCTTGTTACCAATACTGAAGTCATTTGACTTTTACTTTGAAACCAATGATTCATGCATCGGCAAGAAAATCAAATGCAGCCATCAGCATCTTGCATAACAAGATTAATTTAACGCAGTAATCTCGAGAAATCTTTCCTTCTCGCCTGATGTATGTGCCACATGATTGATTTTTTTGTGCGTGATTATTTCATAACTCTCCACCTCTGTCTTAGCAACTGCCAGTGGTTGTCATGCCAACACAATGACGTATTTTGGAGTCCAGAAATAGAAATGTGGTCCTCAAAGGCATCAGTGTGTTTTTACACCCAGACCAGAGGCAATTCTGTTGAGGTCAAGCTATGAAAAGATGCATCTACGTGCATGTGTGTGTTTGTGTGTGTATTAGTGTGTGTGTGTGTGTGTGTGTGTGTGTGTGTGTGTGTGTGTGTGTGTGTGTGTGTGTGTGAGTGTGTGTGTCATGAATGTGTATGCATGACCAATATGAAAAAAATTCATAGCATTATAGTACAAGATGCTGACATCAAGAAGGGGTGCTGAATAGCTATTGTGGTATGGTTTGATAAAACACCTACACACCACTTTAAATATGCTCTATTTTTAGACTTGGAAGGTTTTGTTCATCAAATGTAGAAACATCTATGCTTTTATACATATATAATGTCATAGATGGACTCTAGGGTGTTACGTAAGTATGATGATTTATCTAAGCGTTGCCTACGCTTGAAGTCTGTGCATTAGAAGCGGGCCATGAAACCGTCATCCATCAGTCAGTCATTAGAACAGTGACCCAAATAGAAGGGCCTCATAAGCACTCTGAGCTGCGGGCATGTGGGGCTAAAGCACTGTTGACAGAGAGAGGCAGCAGGCAGGAAGGAACACATTGTGTCACCTATCCTTGACCCCTTTTCCATGTCCATGTCTCTGCCAAGTTATAAATGCATGGCAGGGTGGTTTGCAATGATATTTGTTTATGTTTTGGTGTGCAGTGTATAAGTCGTTATATTATATTATTTTAAATTATATTATTACTTTCACCAAAGAGGTTATGTTTTGTGGTTTGTCTGCAAGATTACGGATACACAAATAAATTTCACTTTCGTTAAAGCAGAAATAAGTAGTTCTGTTCCAAAACTAGCAAGCTAACTACCTATAAGGCATGCAAAACCTTGCAAACACCACCAACAGCCCAGTTGGCACTGACAGAAGCATGCCAACACACTAACTGGTGTCTTTTGGCAGTTTAGCTGGCAATGTCATGCTGTGTAAGCTTTTCTTCCATTTTTGCCGGGTGTTCCAGCCTCCAACACAGAACTACATAGTGCATGTCCTGGATGGCAAGTGGGGAAAACACAGGTGTTTATCTGTCCTTCACATGACCATATGTTATCAAAAAGGAATTTGAGGATGGTACCAAAACTAGTTGCCTATAAAACATCAAAAAGTGTAAAATTGTTGCAAAGTGTAACTTTAACATTGCGAGGTCTCTGAGTGCCCTTCTAATATGATATGATATTATGTTATATTACAGGGGAGGAAAGGTACTTATGACCACACAATTTCTTCAATCCTCAGAGGGTTATTAAACAGTTATTAACAGTGTAAAAACATTACATAGCCAGGTAATGTAACTATGGTCAGGTCCCTGAGGACTGATTCACTGTTACATGAGGAAGTGTCTCAGGTTCAATAATGCAGGAAGTCAGGCAGGTTAAGAAGAGCAGGGCAGAATGCAGTGGCAGGTTATGAAGAGCAGGGCAGAATGCAGTGGCAGGTTATGAAGAGCAGGGCAGAATGCAGTGGCAGGTTATGTAGCACAGTGGGTCAGGGCTCCTCGGGTCCCTCCTTTGGTGACGTGCCACAGTGACCATGAGGCAGCGATTAGTGCTAGCCACCTGAAAGCACCGGGGGAACCAGTGGAGCAGACCGGAAAGAAAGAGATAGTAGTGTCATGCATAAAGTAGAAAAGACAGACCAAGAATAATAAACACATGGATTTGTCACAGGGCATATGTACATTCTTTGAATTCATTTAGTAGATCCCTCACTGCCAAGTACAACACAATACAAGTAAGGGAAACACAGGGGCACCAGAGATCAGATGACACAGCAGTGCATAGATCAGAGTTCACAGCTGACACACTTACATGTTTGACCTTTTGACCTCCACACAATATGAACCCTTTAGTGCACATGTCCTATGATATCACACATGTCTTTGTTTCCAAAGATCTCAGAGGTGAGTGCTCAGAGCACAGACTCTTCCTCGTTCAGCAATCAGAGGGTTGCTAATTCGATCCGGACTCCTCCTCACCAAGTGTCAAAGTGTCCTTGAGCAAGACACTGAACCCCCAACCAACCCCGTTGTGCAGGTTGCCACCATCCACCATCGGTGTGTAAATGGGTAAATGTCTGAGGCGTTGGTGTGTAAAGCACTTTGAGTGCTCTATGAGTAGAAAAGCGCTATATAAATGCATTAGCCCTGGAGGAAAATTTTCCCCTAAAGTGCTTAGTCTAGCAACCCAGAGCTACACCTTTTTACACACTGCCAATTCATCTCCATATCTGGTCAACCCAGAGCTACACCTTTTTACACACTGCCAATTCATCTCCATATCTGATGAAACCTTTTAAACTGAGAATTTTTATTTTTTTTATGTGAAACTGTTATACCTGAAATGCCCCAAAACAACTTTGACAGGCATTTCCACCTCATCCACATGGTTCTGTCTTCCACAGCAAGATGACAAATGTAGAATGTAAACTAGATTTAGGGTTGTTTGTCTTTAGCATCACAGTATAATTACAACTCTAAAACCAAGTTATTTCCAACATTGTTTTAAGGAAGATGTACCTCTGTCCATTAAAGGTTAGTCTTTAAAGAACAGCTTACAGCAGGCGATCAGATTGACTAGTTTGACCATCTTTCAGCATGTGTTTGCAGTGTTCTGATCTGCACACTGATTATGAGGTATTCACTCAAAGTTTCTTATGTCACACTGTAACAATTGAGAACATTAAGACATGTTTAACCCTTATTGCATGCAACACAGACCACAACCATGTATAATCTTTACCGAAGTACAGCACAAGGCCACAGTGTACTTTGTAAATCCGTCTTTAAATGAACTGTAAGTGCAGTGTAAGTTTTGTATAATCAGGATTCTGTAACTATCTGCAGGTATCCCTTGTTAGCAAACACACCATGAGCGTGTCTGTTTCATTTAAAGCCACAGTAAGTAATGTTCGCCTTTTTCTTCTTCCTCCACCTTCTGTCCACTCCATCCCTTTCAGGGGGAGAAAAAAACAAGCAAACAAATGTTTGAAAAAACAAACAAACAAATGCTCTCTAAAAGAAATGCTTTTAAGAAATATTTTCAACAGACAAAGCTTATATAAGCGTATGAATAATAATATGTAATCAATAGGAACGCTCAAGGCTAAATGTGTGATATAAAATTCTCAGACCAGCGTGACTGCATTTGGCCCTGAAAGTTTCTATCTGTTCAGGGCAAATTAGATGGTTCTCCAGTGCCAAATGTTTATCACTCAAAGCCAATGCTGACTGCCACTATGTCTGGTCAATAGGTTAGTTCCAGGTTATAAATGTCTCTGCACATCTAAGGGCTAACTTAGACACCGGTAGACTCCCAGGGCTAATGCATTTATATAGCGCTTTTCTACTCATAGAGCACTCAAAGTGCTTTACACACCAACGCCTCAGACATTTACCCATTTACACACCGATGGCGGATGGTGGCAACCTGCACATCGGGGGCGGTTGGTTGGGGGTTCAGTGTCTTGCTCAAGGACACTTTGACACTTGGTGAGGAGGAGTCCGGATCGAATTAGCAACCCTCTGATTGCTGAACGAGGAAGAGTCTGTGCTCTGAGCACTCACCTCTGAGATCTTTGGAAACAAAGACATGTGTGATATCATAGGACATGTGCACTAAAGGGTTCAAATTTGCGGGAGGTCAAAAGGTCAAACATGTAAGTGTGTCAGCTGTGAACTCTGATCTATGCACTGCTGTGTCATCTGATCTCTGGTGCCCCTGTGTTTCCCTTACTCTACATTTGTCATCTTGCTGTGGAAGACAGAACCATGTGGATGAGGTGGAAATGCCTGTCAAAGTTGTTTTGGGGCATTTCAGGTATAACAGTTTCACATAAAAAAAATAAAAATTCTCAGTTTAAAAGGTTTCATCAGATATGGAGATGAATTGGCAGTGTGTAAAAAGGTGTAGCTCTGGGTTGACCAGATATGGAGATGAATTGGCAGTGTGTAAAAAGGTGTAGCTCTGGGTTGCTAGACTAAGCACTTTTCCCAAAATGGTGAAGATCAGCCTTGGGGGGTAAGATGAACCACCGGTTCACATGACGTTAAGTCAAATATTTGGTGTTTAAACTAGAATTGCATCTTCACAATCAACAACGGACATATTTCAGATTTTAGATGACACATAACAGCGGTTATATCATGTAATTACTGAAGAAAAACTGATAGAGGCTCTGTAGTCATGTGCTTCTAGCCCTAGTTTTTGTTTACGTCCTTGTGAGTGTCGTAGAAGCATCGCTCTTTTGCCATTTTGAATAGCATTCTCCCTACATATGTGACATTAGTGTTCATATCATTGGCTTCAAAGTTTGTGATTCTAGGGATCTTCAGAACATGATGTGACATGCTGGTCTTTATATTATGTTTCTAGCCTAAAAAGTTTGCAGGTTTACCAAACACAGTTGAGAGTCTATACTGAAAGTGGAAAAAAAATCTGTGAATGTTCCTCAAAAGAATAAAAATGTAATTCCATTTAAGACTTCCATGTCTAGTATACCTAGAGACTTGGCAAACCATCTTCAGGTTTCAGAACTGTAGACACATTAGCTAGTTATAATATTTATTCTAATGAACACCAGCAGAATGGTGGATTCCACTTATGATTGTATTAAAGACACTAAACACATTAAAACACATTCAAATCTGGTTAATACAATAGTTTTTCTCAGATTACTCAATTTACCCTCTCAGTTGGACCACTTTTTTGGGATCCCACATATCGTTTTCTGCTTGAGTTAGGCACACTGCTAAGGTTCTAATTGATGGCACACACCCTGAATTTGAGTTGTAGACCCATGCATTAGTTATATTTATGTCTCATATTCCCTTGGATATAGGTCAACTGAAGTAACCCCCATTTTACCCTACCCTCCTTTACCTGTAATTTAGAATAATCTGCTGTCTCTACTACCATTACAGCTACTGATGCTACCACACCTAACCTGATGATCAACGACCAATCTTCTCAGCTCCACCCCCACTCCACTAATTGACTAGAGAAACTGCTCCACGTCATTTTCTGAAGTAATCGGAGGATTCCTAATTTGTTCTATGGAGACAGGCGAGTGGGGTACTCGAACAATATTATCCAATGGTTTTAGAAATGGATGCGTTATTCGAGAACAGGCGGGCCTTCTGCTAATGGGGTGGGTTGTGAAACCAGAAGAGGCGGTCCCTGAGAACATTATCACGAAAAGCCACGCGGTTCATATAGGGATAGTGGCCGTCCTCGCCTGAACTTCACATAGAAAGACACAAATAGGAGCTGGGGCATCACGGACGAATCAGAACGGACCAATGAAGGGTTGCAGTGAAAACAACATGTTACAGTCGCTACTGGATATTGTAGGGAGTGTGGGATTTGTTTTCTAGTGCTGTCGCTGAATCCATTACTGCAGGTGGCTTTTAAGTATTATTTCTTTAGAAATCAGTCCTTTAGTAAAGAACACCGCGAAGTTACCGGATTCTGGTCATTCGCTAATCTAAGGTAATTATACTTTACCCAACAGTCTGTACCTTTTAACGATAGCCTCTATCTTCGCTTGTTCGTTGTGATAGACTACGTGAGTTAAAATGTCATGTAAGGCAAAATGATGTTTTTAATTTGTAATGTCGTGCGGCAGTTTGAGGCAGCTTTAACGTTAACAGTTACACATCTTTTCGGTAGCCTATCTATTCTTGCCAACATGTTTTTGCCAAAATCGGCAGCCGCTACATAACTTTGCTCATAGAAGCAGTTTGCGGTGGTAAGTGAACAGAATGGGGGACACCATTTAATAAGAGAACAGCATAATCTAATGTAAGAATAGTCTACGGAGCTCAAATTCAACGAAGTCAGAATAAGGACACGGCGAATCTATGTCAGGCGCTGTAACAGTTTACGTAACGAGACTGAGACGTAGGCTATCTCTGGTATCGTGTAGGCTAATTAGTGTGGTGGTCTGGTGTTCAACACAGGCTATAGGTTGGAATGGGGAATAGGCTACAAGTAGGCTAGACTTTCAAATTCGGTTTGGTCAGGATAGGTTTAAATCAGGATTTTCAGACGCAGCATTGTAGACAAATTACAAACAACCTTTAATAATATTTAAAAGTCGCTAGACTCTGTGCGTATGACCAAGCGATACATTAAACCTGAATATGCACAGCGCGTTGTCTCTTATGTAAAATCACTAGTAGTACTTTAGATACGGCATTCAAACTCCTACCGACCTTGACAAATCCTTTGAAAATAAAAATTAAAAACAGGGAATGGTTCAAAGAGACTCTAGTCTAGGGCTATTAATATAGACAGGGTTTAACTGTTACAACAGCAAGTCGTCCAATGAAAAAAACGTCGACAGTTTAGCTGTAGCCTACTAATAAAAAACGCCTACGTCTGGGAAGTTATGAGTAATTCTTTGAAAACTATTAATGGAGAGCATAACAGCTCAGCTTGAAAATAGATCCGTCTTGATTTTCGATTAAGTCATTTCGCGTAATGTGCTTCTCAGTGGAGCTCCAACAACTTGGGGGGTGGGGGGGGGGGCAGACTAGAGTTACATAATGTAAGCGATCTTACGCAACTGCCTGACCGAATCTTTTGTTGTATTTTTCGCTTTTTCCCCACAAGGTGGAGCCATTGTCAAAAGCCATTCAGGTTTGCTGTGCAACAACAACCTGTCATCAATGAGTTTTACTGCACCAGGAGTGTTTCCCGAAGAGTCTCAGGAGATGCGAGAGCATGGAGTCCTTGGGGTAGAAATGGCCTCTCCCAGCACGTTCACAGATGAAGCCGTGTCTATCCTCACGTCCAGCAGCCTCTTGGCACGCTCACTGCTGGGGCGCACCACTGCAGTTAAGCGCAAGGAGCCGGAGATGAGCGAGAGCCAGGCGTTAGCGGCAAGACGCAAGCGGGAGTTCATCCCACAGGACAAGAAGGACGATAGCTACTGGGACAAACGCAAGAAGAACAACGAGGCGGCCAAGCGTTCGCGGGAGAAGCGGCGCGTCAACGACATGGTGCTAGAGACCCGTGTGCTCGCCCTCCTGGAGGAGAACGCCAGGCTGCGGGCCGAGCTGCTGGCACTCAAGTTCCGCTTCGGCCTCGTCAAGGACCCGTCTAATGTGCCCATCCTGCCCCTCACACAGTCACCCCCCACCCCCCAGCACTGCTACCTGCCCTCTCCCCACTCGGGTCACCCCTCTGTGTCTCAGCCTTCAGGTCTTCAGCTGGGGCCTCGGAGCTTGGGTTCCAGCACAGCCAGGGGCGACATCGCGATGGGTGACGCGGGCAGCATGTCGTCCGAGGACTCTGGCTTCTCCACGCCGGGCGGCTCCAGCGTGGGCAGCCCTGTGTTCTTTGAGGAGCGCCACGCAGGGGAGCGCGACATCAAGCTGTCCCCACACTGCACCGAGGAGCAGGAGACGCACCACCCCGCCGGTGACGGCCTCCTCCACGCAGCTGGGTCGGCGCGCTCCCCCATCGCGCTGCACCTCTCTGGGGAACTCTCTCAAGCTATGGTGGCCGTCGTCGGGAAGCTAGATGGTGGAGAGGGGATGAGGTGCCTCCCCCACAAGCTGCGCTTCAAGACGCCTGGCAGTGGAGAGGGCAGTGGCAGTGGCAGCGATGCACCAGCGGGAGACAGCCGTGGCGTTCTGCATCCCACCGCCGCCGCTAGGAGCTGGCACCCGCCCGTGGACGGAGGGGAAGGTGCTGCAGGGTTCTGGTCCCAGGAGGGAGAGCACGCCAGGCCAACACCTTATGAGCACGCCGCCCCCAGTGGTGGACAGGGGCAGAACGAGAGTCAGGCCGCCACCCACATGCTCAAGTCCCAGCTGACGTCTCTCAGTGAAGAAGTGGCCCAGCTGAAGAGGCTCTTCTCTGCACAGATGGTGTCCAAAAGCAACTAATGAGCACCAACACAGAGACCCCTTTGAATAACATCACATCACCTCACCAAAGCAGACCTGGCCTGGCCTTCTTCATCTCCACAACATGCAAACAGGGAGAAGGGATGGGAAGAACAGGAGGACACAGAAGGAGAGAGCAATAATGGACTGGACCTGTCACAACTCTACCTCTGCTGAATCTCAGCTAAGAAAGATACAAAAAGAGAGATCACACAATAATCAACTGCCTAACACACTCCTCAATGTACAACTGTTTATGTGAAATATGTTGTGTAACACTGTTGTTTCTCACTGCCCTAGTCACTAACTTCAATCCCACCTCACTGCCCTTGTATGGCTACACAGTGCCAGTTACGTTAGCTGTTCGCTCTTGCCTCCAACACTGAAAAGGCTCCAGCTCCATATAGTGTCTGATTTTTATCACAGAGGCAAAATGACAGGCTGCAATCTAAACACAAATTCTTCAAAAAGAGGCGCTTATCACTCAGTCCAACACTTCACCTCCTGTAGGTCACTCTATAGTCCTGCAGGGGTTGGGAGAAAGCTGAATATTAATTGAAAAGATTAACTGGTTCTTAGCTGAATTAGAAACATTTGACAGAGTGAAATGTCGGCGGACCAGGGCCCCCTGAAGGCCAAAGAGGGGTACCATTTGAACAGAAAATTAAAATCATCACTTTGCTTTGTTTTGTTTTTAAAACACAAGGGAGACTCTAATTACTCTTTCATTAAATCCACAGCGTTGAAGCTGAGAGGACCCCTGTAGGAGGGGAGGGGGCATAGCAGGGGGTACACGATCACTTCACACTCTGTGTGTTTGGATGTGTGTGTCAGGACATTTGAAATGACCTGGGTTTACAGCACACACACTGCTAACTTACATTTGATGATGGAAATTGTCATGTCTTGTGTCTTGTGAACTTATGTTGCGAGTTTTGTACATGTGAATAAATATGTATTAAAATACTCTTGAACTCTTTTTCTTTTTCAATTAATACTGATGACCCCCACATTACAACCAAAGAGCTTATAATGTTTTCAGTTAATCAGTTGCAACTTAATGAAGAAACTCCAACACATACAGTGCTTAGGGGGAGATGGCCATGGAGCAACATGTGGCTTCAAGAGTTCAGGGCTTTCTGACAGACAGTGGGTAACAGTACACTGGTGGTGAAACATAATGTCAGTACAAAATCAGCAGTACAAAACTGCAAGGAAGTTTACAATCGGACAACTGATTATCTTCAATACACCTCACAAAGACAAGATATACCAATGAAAATACTCTCTCTGTCTGTCTGTGAGGACCTGTCTACACAACAAAGGTTAAAGTTAAAATAAAGCTTTGTGAAAACTGAGAGGTTTTGTTGTGTTTTGACCTTGTGTCAACACAACAACACAGTTTGTCGGGGCTTGAAAATGCATACTCTTGAAAACGGGTTGCAAAGTGGAGACTTTTGAAAACGCAACCCTTATGTTGCAATGTGGACATGCAAAAGCTTTTTGAAAATGATGACACAGCCCCAACTTTATCCAATCACGGTTCATTATCTGTGTAACTTCAGCTGGAGCTCTGCCCTCCAAAGACTCCACCATGTTCTCGGCGGCAATGAATAGAAAGTCTATTTTTGATTGTCACACGTAGTGATGGGAATAGGGTCTCTTTGAGGGGAGCCAGATCTTATGCTTCTGTTCCTTTCCGAGAAGCTGTTCAAAAGAATGGCTCACTGTTCTTTTTTCTTTCTTTTGGTGGGCGGGACGTTACTCCTTCTCACAGACAGATAGAATTAATACTAAGGTGTGGTCAACCTCATGTCTGAGTACTAGCTCTAGTCTGTCATCTTCTAGGTCCTTCTTCTAGTCTTCTTCTAGGTCCTATTTGCCAATACTGTAAGATTGCGCTGCACTACCACACTAACTGATAACTCCAACCGTATCTTCTGTTTTTTATTCATGCTCTTTCTCTCTCTCTCTCTCTCTCTCTCTCTCTCTCTCTCTCTCTCTCCTTGCTCTCTCTTGCTCTTGAGCCAGAGAGGAGGGGCCCATTTTGAATGGTGTGTTTACAAACAGCAACCAGTAAATATGACTCATTCTGCCTTTCAGGAACTTCAACCGACAAGGTGACAGACATGTGATGGTGGACAGATAACGTAAAACTAAAACTTGCAAACAAGTGAATCAAGCGCATACAGAACAGAATACAACAGAATAATTCACCATTTCAAAAAGATGTGATACTAATAGGATATATTTTTTCAAGTATGGTAGAATAAAGTTTTGCTCTTGTATCTAACATCCTTATTATTCCATAAGAAATACGTATGTGGTAAAAAGTTTTGATTATAAGAGACCAATAAGATAACATTTATTTATGAAAGTCAAAGGGAGCTTGGATATATAAAACTCACTGCACTGGGGAAATTCTGTGCGCCCACATTTAGCTGATGTTGAAAAAGAAATGATTTATAGGATTCATCTGATCTTGTAGTGCCATTGCTTTGATTGGAATCTTGTTTAGTTGTAGGCTATAACTTGCAGCATAGGTTATGCAGACCTAGCCAGCAATAACAATTTCACTAATTTTTGCATTTCTGTGTGTGTGTGTGTGTGTGTGTGTGTGTGTGTGTGTGTGTGTGTGTGTGTGTGTGTGTGTGTGTGTGTGTGAGAGAGTGTGTGCGCATGTGTGTGAGTCACTCACTCAGGAGTGGGTCATCTTATCTGTGGGTCAGTTAATCCCTCAATGAGACAGACAGGCAAACAGACAGGCGGTCAGACAGTCAGCTTCAAAGCCAGCCGGTTAGATAGACAAGTGCTATAGTCAGTACTTAGAGAGAGATTACTTTGATAATGTCAAGGTTTGTGGATGGAAAAGCACCAGATGATGATGGTGGCAGGAGTGGGAGAGGGAGGAAGATAGATATTAGATATAGGCCTACAGTATAAAAGATTAAATAATGGATTCAAATTGTGAATACGGTTGTAAAAGTGATAAGTAACATGACAAGAACAAAAACCTTGTCAACAAAACAGAAAAAAACAAACTCAAATAAAAATGTAACCATTCTTTTAGTTTAAATCCACTCAGTAGAGGGCAGCAAATGGTCAGTTTCCAGCTCAACCATTCTGAGCCATGTGGTGCTTTGTCGAAATATCAAAAACAAAATCCTTGAGTGCACATCCTCTTCCAGTGGTGAATATTGCTTACATCACAGAAACCACATCTCTAATGTTGTCATGATGGTGATGATGATGGTCAGGATACACATCTTAATAACAGTGTAAAAGACTGGTGGTGCATGAGACTGAGTGAATTGCAGAACGTGTCTGGGTAGTTCAGACGGGATGCCTCCTGGTGATGCTAAAGCAAAGCTGCAGCTACACAAAGGAATGCAGCGTGCTCACACACACGTCTCGCTGTGGTTCAGAGATGTGCTCTCTGCTAGCTGGAGTAGCTGACTGCAATGGCATGGCTCTCTGCCCTGTTGGGCAAGCCCTGGCCAGGGGAAAGAAAGGTGTCTGACAACAGGAGTGCACTGATGACGGGTAGGGGGCCTGAGATCAGAGAGACGTGTTTAATGAAGCAGGTTCTTGACCTTCTCCTGACCTCTTTCCCACCCTCAACCCAAAAAGATGCACACACACGTGCATACACAGATATTCAGAAAGACGCTGACACGCACCAACACAAATACACACAGAACAAACCCCCCATTTTCTGCCCACCCCCATTTTTGCAGAAGATAAAGCCTGTTGCTAGGCAGGCAGTAAAACTGTTGCCATGGGAACACTCTCCCAGACACAGCTTGGTGGAATGAGGTGGGGTTGGGGTGCGTTTGTTGGGTTTGGGGTGGGGTGGCTAAAGGGGGATAAGGGGGAGGGAATAACGAGACACCAAGTTCAAAGCAAGTGCCTAGGCTCTAAGCTGGCAATCGGCCTCCTTTGTAAACCTCTTCTCCTAAATTGGGGTATGAGGATGCATTAAAGGAAGACAGAGATATCTGTGGTCTGCTGTTTAGAGAGTTGTGCCATTTCTTTAAATTACAGGAAGGAAAAGGAGGAAGTAATGGTATGACAATTTGGTGTTTTGCCAGACTTACTAAATACATACCTCTATACAATAGTAGTCACAATAGTGTTTAAAGAGTAGAAGGTACCGCAAACACACAGAGCATATTACAAAAGTAAACTGGGTGATGGGGTAAGGTTACTGCCATATTCATTTGACTTTGTATCCATGACTGTGTTTTGGTTACCAGTTTGAAAATATCTTAACATAATCACTCAGTAGGTATTGTCATAGTGAAGCGCTTAACATTTACTGGTTTCATACTAAGAATGTAAACAACAGCAAATGTACTGAGCAATCCAAAATTATCTGGGATTTCATGGAGAATACCAAGTCCTGGATTTATTAAGGCCAAATGTGTTCAAGACAAGATAGCCATAACCCACTTTTAAAATGTGGGCTAAAACAGCATCTGTTTTTGGGCTTGTCCAATTACCAGACAATGAACTTGACATTTGAAATATGTTCAAAATGACAGCTGCTTTGAGGAAAGGTGTTACTTTTTATTATTTATTATTATTTTATACTGAGGGCTTATTTCTAAAAATGACTCCCCTACATTCCATTTTCTGTCCTCTATCTTTCTCTCTAGTAACCTTATTATGTGTATCTCGGTCTACATCTGAGCTAGTCTGGCTCAGAGCCGAGTCTCTCTCTCTCTCTCTTTCTCTCTCTCTCTCTCTCTGCTGCAACAGGATTCTGAGGAAAAGAAAGGGGAGGGGGACGAGAGGCTGGGCGAGAGCGCGAGAAACAAAACGTGACTAGGCACCCAAAGCGTCCTGTTATGCAACTACTGACCTACTAACATACATTTGGAGACGGAGTGCGAGAGAGGGAGGAAATTGGAGCAACTCACCAACATAACACGAGGAACCACTGCAAAATAAGGGACACGCTACCCGACGCCACACTTGGACACCGATGACTTTTGTGAAGAGCGCTGATCCATTTGCAACTCTGATCTAATTCTCCACGATACAGAGAAAATAATTCATACCGAAAGCACTGCGGCGAATATTGTGGGATTTTGGTTTTAACATAAAAAGGTAGGTTTTATTTACAAATACACACAGCATTCCTCGGTCATGTAAGCGTGTCTCTTAATTATTCCAGCAGTATTGTAGCGTGCAATTGAGATAAATAAACAGGAAATACTGATAAACACTAAATCGATAGGCTCATACTTCACCTATTGAGGTGTGTACGTGATGTATGTATGTATGCTGTCATATCCTTCCTAGAGTGATACCATTGTATCTCTTTGTATTATGCTACCTATGTTTACTAGCCTTGTTTTGAGTGAGGTGCTGCTCGGTAGCCTGTGCATGGGGTGGTCTGAGCTTTCTCTGAATGTCAAGGCGAGGCATTTCCCCCCGTGATTCCGAAGTGATTTTATAGGTGTCGCGCTACAGTGTTATTATCATATTAGGTGGATAGAGTTCTTCCGCAATAATACCCATATTTGTTTAGCAGGTACCATGCTTTCATATAGCCTTAACCGCTGAAATGGTTGTCCAAATATAGGCTAAAAAAATCACGCGAATAGTTTCGGAAGGTCAGCCAACTCGTGTTTTTCAGTATGATGTAATTTGTATAAAATATTTGGATATCGGTCATTGGTTTTTTTCTTGTACTTTTAGTGGACTGTTGTTGTTTATATTTTGGCCCGGATTGCTAATCTTTTTGACAGCTTTCAAAGCAGCATATACTCTACATTTCTTCAGCAGGTTACGGAGTCAAAGCGGGCGCAGAACTGCGAACACACTTTTCGCTGTCACGTGTAGCTGTCCTCCGTAAAGGTTACCGCGGGTGTTTATGTTAGCAGAGTAGCTTATTAAACCCTTTCCTGTCCGACACAGTAAGAGAAAATCCACAAAGCAAAGTCCAGCCAATCGCTGTGTTGGTTTGGATTGTGGAGGCGAATTGCGTTTTAACAACCAATTTCAAATTAAATTAATTGATTGACTTGTTAGTTAGGTCATTTTGCAAATAGGTTAGACTGCAAAGACTCCGTGTAAGCTAACTGATGCATCCAAGAGGATGAGGCAGTTTGAGGTGGCTTAAGTTAACCAGACCCATCGTACAATGCGAGAAGAGGGATAACACCACTAATTCCCTTAAACGCGTGCTTTTTGTCTGGTGTGTTCAATGTAAGTGTTCTGTTGGGCTTGAAGGTGAGAGAGAAATGACCCTTGCATGCAAAACCTTTAGACCTCAATATTTTAGTCGTGGACAGCACAGTGATCGCACTGAGGATCCAAAACATGTCTTAGTGCAGGTAGTCCATCCAATAAAAGGTGTATGACGCACCATGCTTTAGCTCCTAATTTTAGCACAGCTAACACATTCTTTCATTGGTAAGATAAAATAACACAAGGATGTTATCTGAACCTTAACAGTCATCAGTTAAAGAAGGGGCAATTTCCCGAGTTACAAACCTTGTTGTCTAAACAAGCGCTGCAATTTATCCTGTTCATGCCTAATTGGTAATGCAGCCTTTTTTTGTTTATTTGTTTGTCAATGCGGTTTTTATTGTTGCATAATATACAAATGATATAATTAAAAGAGGGCCGGGAGACAAGTGATGCAATCAGCGAAAACTCTTAGCCGGTAACGCGCCTGGTAGAGCGGGAATGCCAAAAGGTTGGCGTTTCCCCCAGGTTCGCTGTGCCAGTGCTGAATCTAGGTCACTCAGTCACTAAGGGAGGGGGATGCGGTGCGGAGCGGAGGAATCCATCATGTAACCCTGCCAGCGGAAATCCTCTGCCATTAGCCATAACATAAAAACACAGACATGGTTGTCGGGTGGAGATAAATATTGTATTTTATTCCATATGGTTATGAAGTGCATTTTATGTATGGCTGCAATTAGTCAAATATATTGTACTATTGCGTCACATCGAGATGTGTTGCGCTGTCGTTCACACCAGTTACATCCTTTGTTCTGGCATTTTAATATCCATTGTTTGGGTATTTTACCTACAAATATGGGGTAACGTAGCATGTTACAAATGCTACGTATTTGTCAATTGCTAAAGTTTATAAGCAGCTCAGACTTTACTAACACTGACACGATCATGCATGATTTTGAGGTAGTAAATCTAAAAAAAAAACATTTTAATATCTGGAATAGTCTCTGTCTGGTTGTCCACTTTCTCAGGGTTTTCTTGGCACATGAGTGATGATAAAAGATTGGAGGGGGCGGAGGAGCTTTGTTGTTTGGATGTGGGTGAGCGAGGGAGAGGGAGAGGCCAATTACAGCCTTTAGTAGGCCATGGAGCCCATGTGACTGGGAAAGCACATGGCCTGGGTCACATTTTCCCCCTGGCTCCCTTCTTTTCCCTGTAAGAGAGAGTGATCTGAGTGTGCTTATAGAATGAGAAGTTTGACCCCGGCGCTCCGCCCTGCAGTCCTAAGATTCCTCGTCCTCTTTCTTGGAAAAAGATAAGGCTGTGATTTCTCAGGGGAGAATTCAGAGTGGCCCTTGTCACCCACCCCACCTTTCCACATGTTGTATATTAGCCTTGCCCTGCCGAGGATAGGAGCCCCCTAGCCAGGGCTGAAACAACCTCTCCCCTTCTCCCCTCTGGAGCCACAGAGGCAACACGTACTGCAGGCATCTGGGCTTAGCTGGATTTTCCAGGACTCACCCAAGTCTGACTCCTGGAGCCTGGGAGTGTGGCGGTGCATCTCACGACTCACCAAAGTCTGACTCCTGGAGCCTGGGAGTGTGGCGGTGCATCTCAGATTCTTTCCCCTTTGACAAACCACAACTGCTGGGTGAACCATCCTACTGACATTTACAGATGCACACTTGTCTTTCACAGACAAATATACACACATAGAAACACATGTACAAATATATTATTCAAATAAGCACAGATATATGTGGCATCACAGGTCTGTACTGTGTGGGTCGATGTGCACCAGATACTGGAGGCCTGAGTCACCTATATTGTACTGACAACTTTGGCTCTTCTAGTCTTACTATCCTTTGTGCATAGCAGAGCTATTCATGCTTGTCTTTCCCTTTTTTGTCAGTCTCTCGCTGTCTCTTTTTTTTTCCGTGCCTGGTGAAAGATGAGTTGGCATGGCCATTGACGTCAGCCCGTACTTCCCTTTGGTGTCTGTGGTTAATCTCCCTCTGGTCTCGGGTGGTTTTGCACATGAACCTGTCACTGAGGCTCATGTGTCATGGTTTGCTAACGTTGGTAGCACTTTGTATCTTTGTTTGTGCTGTGTGTCATAATTGTTCACGTGGAATGCTCATTTCCTGTGTTAAGTCCCAGCATGAAGCATCCATGAAGCATCCACTCTCCTTCCTGTTTAGTTTAGTTGATTTAATCTTTGCTAGCGCTTAATCATGCTATTCATCTAGCCCTTCTTTTGTCCTGATGTCCGCTCTTCTCTCCCCGTCTCGTCTCCTACTCTCTATTTTTAGAGTAGGCTTCCATGATCAGCCCCCCCCCCCTGTTGCCCCAGCTCACTTGTTGCTACCCTGACCTATATTCAGTGGAGTGAAGGAAGGCAGCACGTGGACTATTTGCCGTGCGGTCCCTGTTTTTTTTTTTGGGTCAGTAGGACATTCTGAGAGATTGTCTCTTTCTCCACTGCATGTAACATCTTAACTGAAACTAGCTTTAAATAAACACAGCATTTTGCACAGTGGCGTAGCCCCATGGGCCAGATTGATTTGCCTTTTACACACCAGGCCAAATAACCATTTCACCTCAATTCAATTAATTTGCCTTTTACACACCAGGCCAAATAACCATTTCACCTCAATTCTAATCAAAGATATCAACTGGACGAAGCTTAAAGGCATTGCATTTTTTTTACTTTTGAGGTTAGAGACTCTGAAAATTAGTTTCCCCATTTCCTCATTTGCAAAAGCTGAAGTGAAACCTGCAACAGTGGCGTCAAACAATCTGTTGTTGTGTAAGGCTGGCCCAGACGGCTGAGACACAGATGAAACATAAGCCAGGATAGGAGAGGAAAGCCTGCCAGAACATGAGATTACATGGCAGTCAGCGGTAGTGAATCAATTGCAGAAGCGTCATGCTGGGTTACGTAAATGCAGACCCGGTGGCAAAGGCATCCTCTTGGTCTCCAGCTCAAGGTCAAGTGCAGCAGTGCTCTCTGAGGGAGATGCATCAGCAGTGTTCTTTAAGGGAGATGCATCAGTAGTGGTGGTGCAGATTTTGGGAACTGCTAAGCTCTGGTCAAAACAAGGAAGGACAGCAGAGGGGAGGTGGTGGGTGTGGTGGAGGTGGTGGGTGTGGTGGCCAGGCAGATTGGAAACATGTTCAGCAAAGCTGGAAACTGACATCAGAAGACATGGATTGGCAGGGGGCGTGACAGACCGAGGTGACCAAAAGTGCATGTCTGCGGGTTGTCCATTAAAAAGAGCGTTAAAATGCTGTGAGGATTTTGTCTTAGTTTTAGGATCATTAGCCTTAATACTCTGTTAGTTTAAAATGAGCATTCAATAAAAACAGGGACATTTTTGGAGTTTAGTATTAACTACAGCACATCTGTCACATAACATGGATAAGCCATCTGTGACTACATGGAGAGAATCCACTGAATCAACCACTGGCTGGTTGTGAACACCAGATATCCTTCTACAAGAACCCCACTCCAAACACACACACACACACACACACATAAATCAAAGCCATGTGTTTTCATGAACTAGGCTACTGCTTACTTTGCTAGGTCGTAACTAGAGACACACCTGTTTTGACAATTATCAAATGGGTTAGCTGTTTATTCCATTATCACTGACCATTATAGACCCCCCCCCCCCCCTACAGTATCGCAGGCCCCTAAACTACACAGTCGCCCCTCACCCAACCCATATCTTGAGTTATATGTCTTCCAAAACCACGTGCCAGTGGTGGGCCTCAGTGTCGGATGTGTCCCCCTGCCCCCACTTTCAAAGGACTTGACCTATATAGCCATAGCTCCCAGCCCCCACCCTCCTGCGCCAGACTCCCTTGTGACCTGCTTTGGCTTTTCGGTTGACCTCTATTTGTCTCCCTCAGAGTCATCATCAGGAATTCCTGTCCTTGTTTTCCTCTTAGCTAAGTGCTTTTAAGGTGGCTGTTGACCTGATTTTTATGTAGAGGAAGTAAGAACCAGACAAGCAAGTACTACAGAGATACAATTGGATTTCTTCGTCTCAGGCAATTAGGGCTGCTCAGCCAAAACCAGAGGCAGAGGCACAGATGTTAATGTTGTAAAAGCAGACTGGAGGGCCTACAACCACTCCCCTCTATCACGCTGATGTAATACTGGCTAATGTTTCACAATAAGAAAACAAATGGAGTCCTTGCATTTGCCAGACATTTCACAGTCTGGCTCACTCTGCGGTTTATTTTTTTCAATACAGAATTGTAGAAATATCCACAGAAGCAATAGCCATGAAAGGGATGTTTGACTTATGGAAGCATCAGAACTACATGACAGATGCTTTCCCTCCAAAAAGTAAACCCAATCCTATTCCATTGGGAGGCATTACATCATAGAGGCCAAATTCAATGTTTAGTCTGTGAGCTAGGGTGAAAGGTCATAGACTGAGGAAATCAATAGCAAGGGCAGAAGGTCAGACACTGCTTACCATGTCTGAGACACCATTCAGTGGTTGCTAAGGGCAACGGTCCTGTGAAAGGAAAGCATGCAAAGCCATGCATAAAGAATGGATCTAACATTTTCCCCTCCAAATCTCTTGATCAACCAGCCAGCCTGCCAGAAAGAAAAGCAGGCTTCATTTAAACAAGGCTTAAAAATAAACTGTCTTTAAAAGTCTGCAGTGTTGAGCTCAGTGGCTGGACTGCAGGGAGATTAACCGATCTTCATTTTTCTTTGTTTCCAGGATCTTTTATCTTCCACGCAGCTGGAGGCAGAGAGAGGGAGCGGCTGTACCCCTCCCTGAGAGACACCCAGGCAGAGGTAGACCGAGTGACCTACATCCTGCAGCACGCTTGGGGCATTCGGGCACATCTCCGTCTGTCTCCAACAGCTCCGTCTTACCAAAGAAAAAAACGAACAAACAAAGAAAAAAGGTCAGCACTGGGCCTTCCTGCTGTGCTCATAACATTCTTCAGACTTCAGGAATTCTGCTTTTTTTTCTTGTCCCCTCAAGGTGGCTCTGACCCACTCTGCCGTGCAAAGGCTGATCTAGAACAGTGAGCCCTGCCTCTGGGGAAAACATTATTTCTTCCTCGAGTGATACCTAGCAAGGTTGCAGTCTGGCTCCCACAGAGCAGAAATGGAAAGCCTGAATTCCCCTGTCATGACCTCTCCCACAGAAGCGAAGAACCTGGACCAACTGGACACCTACTCCAGCTACAGCGAGTCGCTCCCTTCCCCACAAGACAACTCATCACGCCAAGGCCGTTCGGGCAAGCCCAAGTCCAATATGTCCTGCCGGCGTAAGCGGGAGTTTATCTCAGAGGAAAAGAAGGATGCCTCCTATTGGGAGAAGCGCCGCAAGAACAACGAGGCGGCCAAGCGTTCTCGGGAGAAGCGGCGCCTCAACGACATGGTGCTGGAGAACCGTGTTATGGCGCTGAACGATGAGAACGTGCGCTTGAAGACAGAGTTGCTGCAGCTGAAGCTCCGATTCGGACTCATCAGCACGGCTTCATATATGGAGAAGAGCCAACAGCTAAGTGGTGCGCCAAACGTCAGCTCCTCTTCCTCCTCCTACTACACCAGCGGCTACTCCAGTGGCTCACAGGTGATGATGAACTCAGACTCTTCAGAGGCCGAGCAGTCGGGCCGTGGAGAGGGACACATGCAGCATGTCAAGTACTCCCCACGGGGGTCCCTCTCAGACTTATCAGACAGTTCTTCCAGGGACAGCCCAGAGCCCATGGCCTACAACATCAAGCAGGAGGGAGCTGGGATCGATATGGATATGGATATAGATATGGGTGTTGCCACAACCCCCACCAGCACCACACAGCTGATGTACAACCTCCACCGTGGCTTGAGTGCTAGCCTTCACCATGAGATGGAGGCCTCCTACCACCAGCAGCAGCTCCACCCCAACCACCAGCAGGAATCGGTCATCAGCTCACCAAACTCCAGGGCCACCCCTCAGAGGAGCGTCATCCTCTTCCGCTCCGGCAGTACTTCTCACCCGGTGGAGAGCCAGAAGGCTCCGGACACCAACCAGCAGAAGCCACAGTCCCTTCCCTCTGCCCCTCAACTCACCCAGGCCTTTCAGGGAGGCTTGGAGATCCTGGCAGAGGTGACCAAGCAAATGGAGAGGAGGACCTTAGACTCCCCTCCCTATGAGTACACCAATGGGTATGGAGTCCACCACCATGAGAGGCTGGAGACCCCGAGGCTGGAAGGTTCTGCCCCAGACCTCCTCCGCAAACGGGAGGAAGCGGCTGAGCACCACGTGTACCATCATGGCTACCTGAGCTCCAGGGATGAAGAGCCACCAGTTCTGACTTACGAGGGAGGCTCCCAGGGTGACTCTTACTATCCGAGACAGCAAACCTCGGCCAAGGACACATCGTCAAGTGATGGTGACCCTCGTAGCTCAGACAAAGACGCCTCCACCGATGACGAGTCCCCTTTGTCCTCCTGCTCTGATACGGGCAGCTACCAGCAGCACCTGTCCTTAGCAGTGTCCCCGGTGCACTTCGCCCCAGGCACCTCACCTCAGGGCCAAAGCAGAGATGGAGCGGGGGATGTAAAAGGCACCGCACTGCCTCACAAACTGAGACTCAAACACAGAGCGATAAGCACCAGTGGCCAGGAGTCCCCCACCACCCCACCCATCCTGTCCAGTCCTTTACCCCAGCACCCTTACCTGGCGCTCCCCCAGACTGGCCAGCAGGAACTCAGTAAGGAGCAGGAAGCAGGCCACCAGCTGCTGGACATTTGCAAACCGGCCTCATCCTCCCTGGGGGGATCGAGGGCAGAGTGCGGCAAGAAAGACTCCGGTAGCCGGACCAGCCGGAACCAGAGACTCGACTGAAAGACAGAGAGCTTTCCAGGGCAGCATGAACAGTGGTTCCCGTCAAACAGATGGGGGAACTTAATGTTATCCATCTTTCCCTTCGCCAACCCCCCCCCCCCCCCCCCCCGCAACTCTTCCAAGTCCATCTTCTGGGACCAGAGATCTGGACTCAAAAAGTTGATACCCAAAAAAGGACTCAGCCTTTGGGTGCACTGTATGATAGATTGTACAGACTTTCTGACCTCCTTCAAACAATTGCCCGTTTCAAACAATACGAGCACTTTTGCCTATGGACGAGAGGAGGAATGGAACCCTTTTTGTCTCATGGTTTTCTTTGTACCTTTACTGTTTCCACCCACAGTTAAATCAACAGTATGCAAAAGAGGCTGAGTGGTGCAACTGTGTCCACTTAGACTATGCTGGGGTGTAAATAATATGCATAGGATTGCCCCTCTGTCATGGATTGTATATCACACACACAGATATGCAGACAATAGCTATTTACTATGTGTACCAAACATAACATTTTGGGAGGAGCTCCTACTGACCAAAGATGTAATGCTTTAAGTTCCATAATTTTCTTCCCTACCTCTTCAAGGTCTTTGTATTTCTTTATACATCATCACCCCTGACACTTTGTATATTTCCGTGCTAGTATGACATTAGTACTGAATTACTTTATATTTTCAAGAAAAAAAAAAAGTTACATAAAAAGATAAAAATGAATGTGGGAGAAGGTTTGAGGAAGATCTAATGGCATAATCAGATCAGCTGTACAGTATCACAGTGTTTCTATACCACTTCAATAAAACCTTCTTTCTGAAGATTTAATTTCTCTATGAATTAGTTTCATATGAAAACAATGTTCCATTTTATTTGCAAAGGATGTTTGGCCTTTAAATGCTATGAAAAAAATAGCTCTAAAATACATCAGTCCCCTTCTGTGAAGAGACACAGAAGATTCCACACTCAATCGCGCCCCATTTAATTTGTTTACATGCAGCCATAGGTTTTGCCCTCTGTTCTGTATTTATTTACCTTCAGCTCGGGTGCCAGCCACAAACAAGTGTTTTTAAATGTATGGTACACCTTAACAGATCCCTCACGAACTTAGTCATTCAGTACAAGGTCAGATACCTGAAACCATTGAGATGCATATTATTTATTTCATTAGGAGTCATCATGACTTAATTATTTCCTAGCTCTGCTGTATCATTATATCACACAATTCATTTTTGATTGTCCTCACAAAAAATGCCCACGAGGCCCTCTGTCAGTCGCTGTGAGGGCCTTCACCTGCTTCACTCCAGATTGTTCCTAGTGTCAGACAGATCTGCATTTGAACGTAATGTGTTAATCGTGATAAACGATTGAAGTGCCCTGCTTTTCTACTATAAACCTGTAATTGAGTGTGATCTTTAGTCTGTCGTTTGTTTTGGAAACGTGCTGACGCGCAGTCACACACTCACAAGGTGTCACACACCTTTATGGCCTTCTCCCCATGTAATAAGATGTCATTATTGCTCTGTTATATATGTAAAGTTCCCCAAGCCCCTGGACTACACTGTAATGATTTTATAAGGATTTTGCTCTCTTTCTATTGTTATTATATATTATTTTTTAAAAGCTCTGGGTGTTGTCTTGTTGTCATTTCTATTGATCTGCCTCTTTGTTTTTTCCTCTGTGTCCCTTTTGCTGTCGATCGTGTTATCTACCCCCCAAGTACCCCCAGTCACTCCTCCCCAATACCTTCTCTTGCCCCACCTTTACCTCTCAGTGTGTGTTAAGATCAGTGATGTTGGTGTTTTTTTTCACTGAAGGTTTTGACTAAATAAATAATTAAAAATTATAAAAAAAGACAATACTGAAGGAAGTTGTGTGTGGAGAATAAAGCGCACATGTTCCGTTTTTGATGTTGATGTGTATGTGAGGAAAAAACAACACTAATGTTCATGCTGGAAAGATTTCAAATGGACAAAAATGAATAAAAAGGATTTCACATTTCTCAGCATCAACCAGCATGTGGTTTTCTTTCATTCAGCCGCTCAACGAACATGAACCTGCTTGCCTCATAGCAGTTTGGAAATATCCTGCAGAGCAAAGAGCAGCAGTTAGTTATCGCATCTGGAAATCTACCCAGATGTCAGTCTCTAAAACCAACAAGTGAATAGAACCTGGAGATTAATTTTGTAACATGTATTTCACTTCCATGCGGTTATGGTTTGGTAATGTTCCATTTAATTGCTGGAAGTTTCCTATGCCCTGGAACCCACCAGAATAAGATGGAAAATCCCCAGTGAGATTCAAATGAAGAGTATGAAAAGACGACACTGGTGGATAGCAGTTCTTACTAAACACCCATTTGTCAGACAATACAGTGTGCCATGTGCAACACTGATGCTTGTTCAGTCCAGTCTATAGACAGGCCAGGTCATGGCTTCCCTGGAGGCTCTCTCAACCCCCTGTGTGACACAGAGGAAGCAGCAGAACAGAGGGCTAATCTGCTCATCTGCTCATCTGTGTGGTGTGAAATAGGGTTAGTGTGAGTGTGTGTGTGTGGGGGGGGTTCTGTTTTTTAATCACTTTTATTTTTTTTTGTCTTCTTTTTATTTAATATAGGGCATAAACATAATGATGGCCACCAACAAATGGGTCTGAGTATAGCTGAAGAACCCAGGTAGACTGGTATTCGGTTGTTGTGGGGAAATGCTTGGGTAAAACATTGACGAAAGAAGGTGCCCTCTTGACAACCCCAGTGAAATGCTCACAAAGGTGTCTTTGTGGTTGCTGTTACGTAACGTTGAGTATCATTCTAATGGTGGTAGTGCACCCTGCTGTGTTGGAATACAGTCTAGGTTGTTGGATGTGAGTACCTGTGTGTAACAGTGAGAGGTTAGGCTGCTGTGGGAAGTCCCCAACCGATAGCACAAAGGATTGGACATAAAACAACAAAACTCAAGTGGTGTGAGAAAGCACCGTGAGCCCGCTCCTGCAGACAGGGGTTGGGCTGGTGGATGGGGAGCAGGTTGAGGGGAGTAGCGGAGCCGGGCGGCGACAGAGGAACATCCCAGGCCCATTGACCCACATGTACACAGACACAGAGACAGGCCCACTGACCCACATTTACACAGACACAGAGAGAGGCTGGCTCGCTGCTCTGATGTAACACTGCCCTACTTACCAGCCCCGCGCCGTCTGGGGCCGAGGCAACACACAGGTGTGCCAGCTTAGGCACGCAGATTAGATTCACCAAGCCAAGTGCGTACACTCACACACACTCACACTTTACTTTGAGCTTAATCTAAACACAACGCCATTGTATACATAATAGGGACATACACAGTACTGCTGGCAGTAGTCATTTATATCATCCTAAAGTTAAGTTAAGTTAACCATGCACACACAAGCTTGTCTGTGTTTAATATACTCTTAGCATTACTATACTTAACACAGCCCTGCATCAAGCCATGTACATATATCACACATCATGTACGTCTGGAGAAGAGGCCAATGAGTCAAAGTCATATCTGAAGGCCGTGTCTTCCCAATACAACCCTGATCAGTACGTGTCCATGTGCCTCTTGTCAAAGTCATATCTGAAGGCTGTGTCTTCCCAAAGCAACCCTGATCAGTACGTCCATGTGCCTCTTGTCAAAGTCATATCTGAAGGCTGTCCTCTGGAGCTACACCACACTCGTATCAGAAACTTACCTGAGTTCATTCACCAGCGAAACACAAAAGGTACACACACATACAATTAGCACACAGATTAATAAAGTTCTACTGGTCTTTCCCAGTGTCCAGTTTCAGTTAAGCACCACCATTATTCCAGTCGGGGCAGGCATGGGCCAGAGGCACCCCCGGAACTGCCTCAGTACTGCTGCCTGGTCTCAGTGTGGCCAGAGGCACCCCCGGCACTCACAGTACTGCTGCCTGGTCTCAGTGTGGCACCCCCGGAACTGCCTCAGTACTGCTGCCTGGTCTCAGTGTGGCACCCCCGGAACTGCCTCAGTACTGCTGCCTGGTCTCAGTGTGGCCAGAGGCACCCCCGGCACTGATTCAGTACTGCTGCCTGGTCTCAGTGTGGCACCCCCGGAACTGCCTCAGTACTGCTGCCTGGTCTCAGTGTGGCACCCCCGGCACTGATTCAGTACTGCTGCCTGGTGTTTTAGTGTGGCCAGAGGCACCCCCGGCACTGCCACAGTACTGCTGCCTGGTCTCAGTGTGGCACCGGGAGCCAACAGAGCTGGATTGGCGTCAGGGGAGACGTGACCGTGACCTGGACAGTCTGTATGCATGCATGCACTTGCCAAACCAACAGTGTAACATTACTGGAGCTTGGCCCAAAGAGCTCTCTTACCAAATCACATTCAGTGCTTTGTCCTTTGCACAAGCACTGCTGAGAAACTTGAGTTACTTGAGCCAAAGTGAATGCCCTACCATCATTCTTGTGCATGGATGACAGACTCATTACACTCATGCCCAGCTTTCCCTAATCTCCCTCTGCTTCTTACAAGCTTTTCTTGTATGTGATTCAGATACACTAGAGTTAACACTAGAATAGAAACAGAAAAACACCTGAAATGGTATGATGCAGGGAGAGGTTCTGTGCGACCAGCCACTCTTTTCTCCTCAGTTTTGCTGCGTCTGAAACGAGCTCTAGTTCAAAACAAGCTCAGAGTGGGGGTTGAGTTAGCTGTAGGTCATCCTTTGTGCAGCAACCTGAGCTAAACCTGCAAACAAAGCAGCCCTTCAAGGCTGACACACCCACCACCCTCACACACATGCATAGCAAGCACATACACACCCATATGATTGCACACACACACACACACACACACACACACACAAACACTCCCTCTCTTTCTAATTTACACATGTTCACATACACAAGCATTCTTAAGCTATTTTCTACAACAGTCGTGTATTTGACAGTACTCTCACAAACAAATGCACACACATGCACAATGTTACACACACACACACATCGCTAAATCAGACAACAGCAGGGTGACATTTTCTGACAAGAGCGGGGCAGCATGTCTCCACTGCTGTGCCCCACCCCAACTAGATGGGTGCGCTCAGGAGCTTGCATAAACAAACCAGGGCAGAAAAGTAGGTCAATGTGGAGAGGAGGATGGGAGGAGAGAGAAGACGGGAAGCAGAAGGAGAGAAGGGAGGACAGGAGAGGAGAGGAGAGGAGAAGAGAGGAGAGGGGGATAAGAGAGGCAAGCTGGGACAGAGAAGTATGGGGAGGGAAAAAAAGAGAGAAAGGGATAGAGAGAGGGGAGGAGGAGAGAAAAAGAGAGGGATAGAGAGGGGAGGGGGAGAAAAAAGGCAGGAGGGAGGGAGATGTTTGCAGAATATGTAACAGTGTGTCATAACATGGCCATGAAAACCTCTTGGCACAGGACACGAGTTCCAGCCTGTGGGCAGGGTTAGGGTTAGTGGGCCACAGCTATGACATGGAGGGAGAGAAGGAGAAAGGGAATAGAAAGAGAGGAGGGGAAAGGAAAAGAAAAGTACAAGAATAGTTGTGAAGACTTTCGGAGGAGAAATGGAGAAGGGGTGGGGGCATGATAGGCGGTGTGACAGCTCCCCTGCGTTAGTGAAGCCACCTAAGTCACATGTCTGCCTCATGCATCATGCATGGCTTATGTCACCTATCGTAACGGTGTTAATTATCAGACGGCGTGTGTTATCGGCAAACGTTCGCGTTGTCATATTAACCCATTATTAAACTGAGCATATCGATTGTTAATCCATTAATAAACTTAGCATTTTGATTGTTTAACAGAATGGCCGATATTTGACACTGTCCGATAACTGACATAGCTACGCTACCTGTCCTCCACACTGAGCTGCTGCAGTCAATGTTTGATTCAGATAATATGATGTCCCAGGCCTCCAGAGGCCTAAACGCCCTCATGTGTGTGTGTGCGCAGACAACATGGGCCTTGTTTGTCATAGCATTGTTTCACACACATTTTGAAACCACAAAGCCTTCTGCTGTCTTATCAGGCATGCAAACATACACATGTATGTATGTAAACACACACACACACAATCACACATACACACACAGATACGCAAACACATACGAACTGCCATGAAAACTGCCACCCAATCCCCTTTTGTTGTTGACATAACCCAATTTCTGAGAATCAGTGACCCAAGAATGGACCCTTTCCCCACGCCCCACTATTATCCAGTTCATTTCATAATTACCCATAATGCTGAGTTATGGGGTCAGCATAAATATTTTCAACTATTCTTGAGCTCTGTGTTAGCAAAACACTGGAGAAAAACAAGTGGCTGGACCGCCGCACAATATCCTGGCATTGTCAGCATGGAGCCAGATTTACAACTATTAAAGCAGGGTTATAAACACCCCAGCCTAAATACACACAACACACACACAACACACACACACACACATCACAAACCATCTAACAACCAGTGGGTACATTAGCGAGGGTCTACGATGTTGCACACCCCAGGAAGAGGGGGAATGATGAAGGGAAAAGGCGTATCCAGCAGCCAACACATTCCCTCATACGCTGTTGTGATTGCGCAACAGACCCGGAGCCAATAGACGGAGCCCAAACAAGCTGCATGCCCTAGAGGGTCCACTTCCACCACAAACAGCAGAGAATATGTCCTTCAACTGGCCAACATACTGCCAGTTAAAATGGGGTTAAATGGGGATTGACTGCAACATTACAGTAATCAATATTACACTGACCTGGAAAGCCTTTTCTCCTCATAAATGTGCGTGTGTTTCAATGCGGGTCGGAGTGGGAGACAAGTTTGGGGGCCCACTGGCCCACCATCACATCTACTGTGTGCAACTGCTCAGCTGGTGTTCACTTGGCTGTTATGGTTGTTGTGACCTTTCTGTCAGTTTTACAGCCAGTTTGACACAGAGGTCTTTCTTAAGACATGTATGGACAGAAATAAAAGTTGCAAAACACATCAACTCATTACGTAACAGCAGCTTTTTCTTAAGTAGGTCAGGAGGAGAAGGGTAAATGGTGGGGAGGAAAGAGAGGGGCGGTGACAACGTGAGAGGGAAGTTGAGAGAAGGACTGAGAGAGAGAGAGAGACTGAGTGTGTGTGTGTGAGAGTGAGAGAGAGAGAGAGAGAGAGAGAGAGAGATTGCGTGGGTGACTGCAGCTAGGAGAAGAAAAATGGAATGGGTGGGGCAAAACTCAGCCTTACTCAGAGAGGAAGAAAATAGTGCGCGGAATAAAAAGAAAACAAAGAACTCGCTTGTATCTTTTCCTCTTCAGCTTCCTTCCTGTAAGGGTGGGAGATTCTTTCCAGTGCACCGCTGCTTTGGCCTGCATATGGGCAACTTCACTGGAATCTTACAGAGGCCAGTCTGCAACAATTCTGATAAAGAGACCCACTACATCACTACTTAAAGATGCAGTCCACGATTCTGGCAAAAGGTTGTTAATATTTGAGCTCCATGGCCAACCAAATTACACCCTCTCTTATGTGCTCCTGAAGCAATGTGTTGATTGGCTGGAATTGTTTTAACCACTATGTTTGTTTACCATTTAAGGAGTTGTTTTGAGTCACACTGAAGGCAGAGCTAGAGAAGTGCAAGGAGCAATTTACTGTATTTGACAAAAAAATCAGTCTAACAGAAAGCCGGCGGTAAGGTGTGTGCCATCATTTTGACTTAATTTGAGCGCACATATGTCAAATCATTCATTTGAGCGTACATATGTCAAATCCTTCATTTGAGAGTACATATGTCAAATCCTTCTGTAGCTTTGTTTCACTGACTTCTCTTCTCTAAGGTGCATAGTTCCAAACCACTTTAGGGTCATCTTCTACATTTCACCTCAGATTTAAAGAACTTCCATCTCTCAGAGGGGCCAGTATCCTCCTCGGTGACAGATGCTCTCCCTGAAGGTGATGCTAGTGACACATCATTCTGGCTCCATGTTAGGCATGACTTCCTCAGCACCAGCGGGCGGGCCGGCAGTGGAGGCCCTGGGCTGTGGCGTGTGCACATCAACACAGGCGGGGATTACACAACATGCTACTTTGTGTTGAGTAACACACGGCTTGGTGTGTTTTACGGCTCGCTTGGAGGAGGATGTTGTTTTGGTTTCCATTGGCAAGGCCAGGCAAGACGCGGCGCTGTGATGAAGAGAGCCGTGATGTGACGGAGAGCGCTCTGAGCAGAGTCTGGCTGGCCGCAAGCCCGCAAACACATTCTCCCACAGCTGAGCGAGCGAGCCAGCGAGTGGGCCTGCTGCTTGCACTCAGGGTTCTGTTTTTGTTTTCATTTCCTTATTCGTGGCAGAGGAATTAGGTCACCCATACCATTTGAGAGAGAGAGAGAGAGAGAGAGAGAGAGAGAGAGCGAGAGAGAGAGAGAGACAGAGGAGGGAGGAAGATTAAATCAGTTGGAGGTCGGTGTTATATAAGTCACATTCTCCCATGAATGTGTGGACTGTGCCTCTTTATGATCTCATAACCCTTCCTGTGTGCACACGGTAACACAGTCATAAACACACACACACACACACAGATTACACACAACGGCGGTAGACTGACCTCCATTGCTATTTACTTTGGAACTCTTCCAGCATTGCTGGGCTGTGAAGAGAGCAACAGGTGTTGTGTTGCCCTTAAAGGAGAAGGCTTAGACTAAAGCAACGTGTATTTATGGATGGGATGCTACTGGGTCATACAAGAAGACATGGCTGGGGTGGAGAGAGATAGAGTAAGAGAGAGAAAGAGAGATAACTACAGAAAGAACTTAAGGAATTCAAACAGAACTAGTCACATAATCTTGGAGCCAAAAATAAATGTAGCCCTGAAAGAGGGGTATGGGCTGGTCGAGTTTGTTTATGCACTCTCTCACCCTGGCTGCCTGGATATCTCAGTGTGTGTGTGTGTGTGTGTGTGTGTGTGTGTGTGTGTGTGTGTGTGTGTGCACACAGAGCTGGAGTGGACCGGCCCATTCCGGGCTGAATGTAGGGCAACGCCGCCCCTTTGGCTCCCCCTGCTCTGTCTCCACCCTCACACAGAACAAGCTCCGCCCACAGCACCTCTAGTGAACCTGCGCCATGGCAACGGAGGCGGAGCCTGCAATGTTTTTGAAGAACACATCAGAGTTGAAATCTCTTATTCAACTGTGTAGAAACCACCATTAACATGTTGAAATAAGACAACTTTTCAATATATAAGCATAAACCAGACATGCATGTATCTCTATTGTTATGAGCGTGAGTGCTCTCAGACCAAGGGGTGTTGGGCTGTCTGTACTTCATTGATGATTCCTTTTAGCTTCACTCTCTGGATGTAGATGTTAAGACTGATTTCAGACCAGTAGCTGTTGCTGTAATCCCTAGTTTTAAAATGAGAATGCATGGGCTCAGAGCCAAGAACTATATGCACCCTACACAGTCCTGCTGGAGAACTATAAGCACCGTACACAGTCCTGCTGGAGAACTATATGCACCGTACACAGTCCTGCTGGAACACTTGGCCTTCCTATATTGCAGTTGAACCCTGAATTCCTGTTTGTTCCCCCTGTCACCACGCTGAGGGACTACATCCATCAATCGCCACGCACTCAACGGAATGTTTCCGCCATACGAGCCAGACAGTCTTTATAGGAAGTCTTGGAAAACATTTGTGAACCCCTGGTCAGACAGCTGACTTGTAAGACATCCCATCCAGCCTCTCCCATTATCCCCAACCATGAATATGAATGGGATGAAATGGAATTAAAAAAGAAGTGAATGTATGCCAGGTCTTTAGTCATAAAACAGGGGCCCAATTTGTCTGAGGACATCCAGACGTCGACAGAGTCATTTTAAAACCATAATACAATACAGTGCCTCAAAGCTCTTCTTCTGGAGATGACTGGTGGTTTTTGTCTCCCTCACATTTCTTATTTGAAATCTTTTTTAATTTAAGGCTTATAAATCATTCACAACCGCACCAATGATTTATTTTTTTCTACAGACAAGGATAACAGTTCTTAACCATACTGAACTGCACATAGAACATGCCACAGAGTGTGCCATTTAAATGAAGAAAAACCCCTTTAAAAGTTTAAAACTACTAAGGTTGGCATCTGATCCCATTTCATGAATGGACTCTCAGGCATCTCCCTTCATGCTATGTGAGACACATATCAGTCAGTTCCATTCCAGGGTGAGTATTTTGTTCCAGAGATTTCCCCCCTGCCAGGTGCACCACGGCACAAAGCATTTCAGACGTCAACCTGACACCGGAGTGCTGCCAGGCAACATACTCCAGGGAGCCTGGCGGTATTTCTGGGCGATGACAGCTTCTGTACGTCGCCATGGTAACCCATGGCTGTGGTTTACCAATGGGATGTGGAGAGGAGAGGCTTGCTCTGGCTCCCGCGGCCCCCGTGTCGGTAGATCAGGCAGATACCACGCTGCGTTTTCACTATCAATGTTATGCAACAGAGGATCTCCTCCTCAGCTCCTCTGCACAATCTCAGAGGTCACATCTAGCTGCGCAAGCCAATTGAAGCCAATGCACCGCACTTTGCACACCGCACTGTTTGCACACTGCACTGTTAAATATTCTGAGAGACTGACGGCACTGTCTGTGTGTTTGCCATGAAGATGTGGCCTTTTTGATCCCATCTCCACCTCCAATGATACAGCTCCACTTGAGACACGGAAGAAAGAATAGATGAGAGGAATGGGTTAAGGCTCATACGAGTCTCAGGCAGCTGCTAAAATGAGTATTCTCCAATGCCAGAACTCCATTTGAGTGAAGCTCTGTCTGTCTTCACAAACACGTCAGTAAGCCTGTGGTGATCTGTAGTGTGTGCACCACTTGCGTAATACAGTATATATAGACTCCAGCATGAGCCGTTACATAGCATAGAGGCTTGGGTAAATGTTTGGTCAGGGGTCATTCCCAAACAGAGGTTATCGCTAACCTCCAGCCCAAGGTTCAGTGGACTACAAAGTGCCTCTGGAGAGATAAAAGCCATGTGGGCACAGCACGACAGCAGAGCCCCCGCGGGTGGGTCAGTGTTGTAACCTGTCTGTTTCCACACAGTAGTAAGGCACATAAAACAGGCATGTCATGGTCATGATCTTTATGGGCAAAGGCATTTTTGGATGCTTCAGATACATTTTAGGGTGTGCCTTTACTCCTATGGTCCAATGGCATAATAGCGAGCATCCACTTGCATTGCTAACTCTTTGGAACAGCCTCAACACTGGAGCCATTAAAGAATCCCTGAGAAGCCGACCACCACCGACAACAACAAATGCCTTTGATAAGACCATCACGACACCTACACGCTTTCCAGGATGATTTAAAAGGAGATTCAGCAACACATCCCATGAACCCCATCCATCCACAGACACACACACACCATCCTCTTCCTCAGATGGCTCAGGTGCAAAGTAACACCCCTGGGTCACAGCACATGATGTGACGGATGTAAACCGGGTCACGTTGGGCCCTTGGGGGTGATGGCCCTGGTCTTGTGTCCTCAGGTGAAAGGCAAGAGGCCCGATGAGGTGTGACAGGGACCTACATTTCCCAAAAGAGGCCACACACATTGATGTGTGTATACATGTGTCTGTGTGTCTGTGTGTGTGCCTGAATCCTGATCACTCTCAAAAGGTTTACCTTTTACATATGCAGTGTCTCGCTGAATATGTCTTTCTCTCTTCATACTCTTTATACTCTCTCTCTCTCTCTCTCTCTCTCTCTCTCTCTCTCTCTCTATTTCTGTGGCCTACATCCACTCCACCAACTTCAGTCATGTTGACAACAAACAGCCTGCCCTGTGGCCTTTGATTAGAGGCACGAGAGAGGCAGGAAAGGGAGGGAGGGAGGGAGCATGAATGGAGCACTCACTCACTCTATCAGAAAGAGAGCTCTCAGCTAGAGCACAGTTTGGTGTTGTAGTTGCCCAAGGAAAACTGCACTGATAGGCAAATGCGGACACGGACACTAATGACAGTGTGAGAATGGTATAATTAATTTACTATGAAAGTTCTAAATGTTAAGGGCCATAAATGTTTCTAATGTAAGTGTTTTTTTCTGCATTTTACCCAAAGATGGTTAGAGCCTACTTTGACGGCATGCATAGAGGAGAAATGATTCCCTATTCACATTCACTCACATGTAGTTGTCAACAAACTGCTATTGAAAACCTGTCAAAACAGTCAGAAACAGCCGGATGGAATGATTAACTAGGGGGAGACTGACTCTGGTAACTATGGGGGAGACTGACTCTTGTAGGCTCTGGAAAGCTTTTTTTTATTTGATCATGGTGGAAAAATGACATGCCTAGCCCTACCTATGAACTGGCAATGTATTGATATGATAACCTATGTTATGACTGCAGATTCCACAACTCTTAAAAACAGCATTCCATCTTCCAGATTTCATCATGTCTGAGCTGACAACATACACTGGTCAGAAATGAAGTTCAAAGTCCTGTGGCTCACATTCACGTGCTGGTGGAAGTCCATCTCTTTGAAGTAGTGTTGTTTTTCTGGAGAACCTCCAGGTTATTTACACAGCTAGCTAATTGGCAGTGTTAGCATAGGGCAGAGCTGAGGCCATGAGGATGAATCAACCATACTGCTTCCCTTGACCTTGACCTTGACCCTTGACCTTGTTGCTGCAACTGCAACACTGGCGGCCATTATGGTCGGTGACCTACTCAGGTTACACTGCGGGTGTCACTTTGATCAGTTAATTATTCACCTGCTGTGTTATCATTTGTTTTGTCTTGACCTGGCATGGGGGTCAGTAGAAAAGTAAACACACACACAGGTTTCGGGGAAAGTATAACAAGGAAATCAAATTCTATTTACACATGTTTTTATTGTGCCATCACAATGAGTATGCCAACAGGATGGCAGCAGCACCTTCTGGCTCCTCACACACACACACACGTGCGCTCCTGTTTGTGGCCACGTGCATTTGTCAGACACACCCAGTCCACTTTCTTACTCTAGCGGTAATTGATGCTCTGAAGAACAACACTTCCTTAAACTGTATGACTGACAACTTTGAAACCTCACAAATGTCCTTGTTGAGAAGCTGTCAAAGTTATCTTCAATTAAACTTAATTTTCATCAGATAAATGTTTAATTGTATATGTGGCTGAAACAGTGCCTCAGTGTCCTCATTTCTAGACTCAAGACTTGGTGTTACAGCTAGAAAAGCCTTCACATTGTGAAACAGGCACAGTACAATACAAGACTTACATTTTGAAACAGGCACAGTTATATGAAGTCAGTACAACGTTTCAGCACTGCTGCTGGTTGTGCCCATATATGAGATGTCCTGAAGTCTCATTCTATACGAGAGGCCAGTCTGATTGAAACACTATGGATGAGGCCAAATGACAAGTTAATACAGAGCCTTATATTCACATATCATACCTGATCACATACATTATGTTGATATTGTCACACCCCACAAGTACACTGGTATGTCACCAGAAACTAGAAATATGATAAGGGAAAAAAGGTATGGAGTACAACAGGTCAGTATATTCCCATAACAGGATACTCCAACAGCCTACATACTACTGCATTCAGTGTGCACACACAAACACTTGGCTCACTTTACATGACTCTGGGAAAAGAGCGATGGGAACCAGGCGAGGGCAGATAAACAGCACTTCCTGTTTGGGTGAGTCGACCTGAACGCCTGGGGGGGTGGTGGGGGGTGAGATGACAAAAAATCCTGGTTTCCTGGCAGCCGTGTGTGTGGACATGCACGTCAGTCTGCACCTGTTTGCTGTTTGCTGCTGGCCTGCTGTCCTGCTGGAGCGGCTCAACACAGAAGGCAGCGTGTGCCTGATGGATGAGGGAGTATGAAGGGCCACAGAACTAATGACCACGGAAAACACATCCATAAACTGAGGGTGTTGGGGAGCCGTCCAAATCTACATGAGGATGACATTTCTAGTTTCCATGCAGCACATGGCTAGGTATAAATGGGCTTTGGATATCATATGGTGTTACAGGGCTTTGGATATTATATGGCCTCACATTAAATGTGTTTTAAAACCGCAAAGACTAAACAACTGTCAGGTAACATTAACAAGTTTACATGCACAAAAGTATTCTGTAATGCTGTACAGCATTCTGTAGTCATTGACAGTGACAGCCTTGAGCCTTCCAGTGATGGAAATAAATGTGGCTTTGTTCACAGTTACCTGACACCAACACCCCTTTAGGCCAAGACCCAGGGGGGTGGGGAGACCTTCAGCGCTGAAGGTTGGTATGTTGAAGCTCTCCTTACAAGGGAGTGGAGGAAGGTTATAGGGCCTCTTCTCCCCCCCCCCCCCCCCCCCCTCCAACCACTCCCTCCCCCAGAGGCCTGGACTTCCTCCCGTAATCCAGATACCTGAGTGCTTGGGGATGGAGTTAGGGTGGGGTTAGGGTGGTGGGGAGTGGGGTCTGGCCCCATGTGACTGAGAGCTCACATGTGGCAGCAAGGCAACGTGTTACTGTAAGGGTGGGGGTAGGGGTGGAGTAGGGGTGGAGGACTGGGTAGGGGTGGAGGACTGGGTGGGGGTGGGGTAGGGGTGGAGGACTGGAGGACAGATTGCGGAAATGTGGGGAGCTGCCTGCCATTGTTCATAAGAGTGATATATTATCTGTGCGTGTGTTTTGATAAGCGTGTTTGTTTACATTTGTGTTTCAGCCTCAAGGTCGTGGTTGGATGTGTCAGATTAACCTGAACTTCAACTGCAGCAATTGAACTGAAAGGCTCTGTGTAACTGAAGTCAATACTCACGTGTTACTTCTCTGAATATTTGAGTACAACTGTGAACGTTTTTACCATAAGCTTGATAGGGTCTGAGTCATATCAGTGGTTATTCTAATACTGAAACACCAGAGAGAAAGAGAGAAAGAAAGAGAGAGAGAGAAACAGATAGAGAGTAGGGAGAGAGAGATAGACAGAAAGAGAGAAAGAGAGAGAGCGAGAGAGAGAAAGATAGAGAGAGAGAGAGGAACAGATAGAAAGTAGGGAGAGAGAGATAGACAGAAAGAGAGAAAGAGAGAGAGAGAGAGGGAGAGAGAGAGAGAAAGAAAGAGAGAGAGAGAAACAGATAGAAAGTAGGGAGAGAGAGATAGACAGAAAGAGAGAAAGAGAGAGAGAGGGAGAGAGAGAGAAAGAGAGAGACTGCTTGTCACCCATGATTTGAAGTGAGTGAGAGAGCTGGGTTAATCTGGGATTTGGAGGAGAGAATGAGGGTCACTCAACCTGTCCTGTCAGGTTCACACAGAAACAAACAAACAGACTCCTCACAACCAGTGGCGGTGCGTCAATACAGGGCGCAAGGGCGCCGCCCCTCCTAAAATTTTGGGATGAAAAAAAAAAAAAAAAAAAAACATTATATACCAAACAATTAAAATAAGAAATGTACTGTGTTAACGCGTTAAATGTATGTGGGAGACCGTAAGCCCCTGTCAACAACCACTTAAATGTGACCAAATATAATATATTGCCATTCGTTATCACTGAGATAAGCCACTCCTCCCTGGAGGGGCGCCGGCCAAATGGAAGTCAATGGGCGCTCTCATACTTTTCTGAAACATTTGAGCAAGGACAGCTTCTCTTTGGCGGATGAAAGTTCGATCCTGGGGCGCAAAATTTTGCTGTGAGTATGGCGACTGAAAACTCTGTGGTATCTGTTCGTGAAACACCTTTCAATCGACGATCAGATGTCGATAAGAAGAGACTGAAAGACATGGGACCCGAACGTCCGGATTTAAAAATGCAGCAGCAGAGCATCGACCACGGGAGGACGTACACCCGTAGCTTCTCCTCAAGCCTGTTTGCTAACCGGAGCTGGTTAGCTGGTTGCGTTGATGCGTTTTTTTTGTTTCCCCTGCCTGTTGTTCTAAAGTCCTGGGACTGAAACAATCTGGACTGCAACGGGGATGAGGGATCTAAAGCATTTCAACGATAAATGTAAGAAGCACGAATCTTGCCGCAGCCATCTAACTAACAGCCTGAAGCTAAGCCTCTTTGGAAGACTGAGTATAGCAGAGCAGCTCGACTAAAGGCTGTTATATGGTACTCCGTACTTCACGATTACGCACACATGGGAAGGGCCTACACATAGAAGGAACGCCCAGGAACGCCCTCTCCGTCGTCTCCGGGGCCCTCGGAGAGCTCTCCCGTGCACCGTTGAAATTCCTGTCGATCCGTCATGCCGTGCTGTACAGCGACGGATACCCCTTGGCCGTGATTGGTCCGCTACGACATAATTTCCAAACGACATCATTTCCGGAATCTCACATTTCTGGACCTCGCGTTTCCTGTTTCATTCCCTATATATCACAATACCGCCATGTTTAAAATCCACAAAAAAACTTAAGAAGATGGAGATCACGAACATAGACATATATATGTCTATGATCACGAACATCAAAGAGCGCATTGCGGAAGAGGTCCGGAAATATCCTCACCTCTATAACACATCGCTAAAAGATTACAAAGATGCGCGAATGACTGCCAATTCTGCAGCGGTAGAGCTGGACACTAAAGACTGCGACTGTTTCCTGTTTCATTCCCTATATATCACAATACCGCCATATTTAAAACCCACATAAGCGCCAGCATCTGACAGAGTAGGTGCCAGAGCCCGGCAGGAGCAGACAGCAATTAAAATATTTTGTCCAAACAACCTTTGGACATATTCATTCATATCATATCATGGGACATATCCAACAGCCTCATTAGAATCTGCATCGACTATGATGCCATCTGACAGAAATAGCCTATCTCCATACAGTTCATTTCTTTTAAACTTGCTTTATGATGCATTTGCCGCCTGTAATCACGTTGTGACAGCTAGGATACAAACAAATTCCCGCAACAGGAAGAAGGCTGTTATCCTAAATGTGAAGTTATTTTATTCTCAAAAAACGCCCGACAGCAAGTAAAATATTTAGTCGCTCACACAAACAAGCCCCGTTAAACTCACAAGCGCGCACAAGATGGAGATAAGCATATTGAAATAAAATTATTCACATTGCAAGATCGGAATGAAATGGCCTACACATTACACACGCTAGGCATCTGTATATGCCTAAATAAAACTCACGTTATATGCTACACCAGAAGAGGCACGAATAAAACAAGTCTTACCATTGAAGATCAGTTTTTTTCTTGAAAAATGTAGGCTAAGTACATGGCCACATTCGTTATAAAACTATCTACATAGTCCAACCATCGAGGTTTAATCCATGTTGTTGTGGAGAAAGAAGATGGCATCAATCATATTTCATTAAAGCTTCACACTTCTTACATTGGACATATCAAACAGCCTCATTAGAATCCACATCGACTATGAAGTCTTCCGACAGAAATATCTCCATACAGTACATTTCCCCTCATTAAGTGTCGTTTTAAACTCTCCAGATGACAGTTTCTTTTTTTTTTTTTAAACGTTAAGTGCACAAAGTGATTTAATTTACTCTCAAAAACGAACTTCTGCATTATATGTTCCAGTGTTGGGAAAGTTCACTTTCTACATGAACTAGTTCAGTTCATAGTTCACAAATTTTAGAATGAACTAGTTCAGTTCATAGTTTATAATTCAAAATTTAGAACTAAGTTCACAGCTCCAAAAAATGGAGTTCTTTTTTTCAATATGCTGCGAGTTATAATTTTTCTGCAATACCGCTCTCGGCCTCTACGCAACTCGGCGCACACACATTGTATTTGCTTAAAACACACAGCTGTCACGCGGCTATTACCGGACCAATACCTTTCAAACTCAGTGATATTATTCACAACTCATTTGTCCTTCATTCTATCAAATATGATTAAACGGCATATGGTATTGCACCCGTGAGGCAAGGGAGTAGAGTTTTGTTCAGTTATCTCTCTAGACTGATTACTGACCAACCTTCCACCTTTGAATAATGTAACTTATAAACACTTTGTTTTAAAGCGCTGTGGCCGTCCTTAAAATATGTGTCAATAAACGAACTTCTCCATCATGTGAAGCAGACAAGTTGACTTTACTACTTATTAAGATGTTTTAAATATGGAATGCTTTATCGCGCAGGCCGCAGTCTCTCAATTTGGCAAGATGCTGATTATGGATTATCCGTGTGCTCTGCCCTGCTATTGTTTCTAACAATACACTATTTCTTTGTTTGAGTGTGGTTGTTTAGTGCGATGGGGGTATATTATCGTTACTGTCTATAAAGGAAGAAATTGCAACAGGAAAATCTCCTGCTCATCTCCATTTGCCCCCACCTGTCACGTATCTGCGACCCACCAGTTGGGCTCTCCCCACACTTCGAGAAACGCTGTGGTAGGGGGAAATTGACAGGGTGGTTGCAATAATAATAAAAAAAATATTATTATTTTAGTAAATGATACACATGAAGTTTAGTTTAAGGCAAAGGGTAGTGATGAATAAAGTTTTCTATAAAAAACAAGTGAAGTCTTTCATTCTCACTTTCCACTCTAAAACTATGAACTGAACTGAACTATGAACTGGTTCAGAATTTAAATGGTGAACTATGAACGTGAACTATTCATGTTTACTTGTTTGAACTGAACTTTGAACTGGTTCATGAGAGGTGTGAACTTGTACAACACTGTCAGCTTGTCGGTCTTGACGTTCAGATGCTGTGCCTAAACTAGCTATAGCCTACCATCGTCTCGTCACATGATAAAATAGAGACTTGACATTGGACCACAACATACATATTACCCAGCAATCATCATTGCAAATCTGAATATGACAAAAATACCAAAGAAAATAAGAACGTATTCATTTCAGGGAATCGTTTTTTAATAGTTTTAATATTGTATATAAGAAAAGCATATAATTTTGTTATAGAGTGCTACTATTTTCCCCACAAATAATACCTACCATGATAGAGATAAGTTTGCCCTTTCAGGTGTTTATATAGCATTAAACACACTCTGAAATATAATATCATGTGACTACACCTGCTGCACTTATCGTCTGACTAGTGACAGCTGGTAGTAGGGTCTCACGTGTGATGAGAGGAGGGAGATAAACAACGACAATTTCTACAACGCAACGTGTTTTCGACAAAAAAACGCTTCTCCACCTACTGTTCTGGCGGTGAATTGTTTTCAGAACCTCCAGCCTTCGGAGAACCATAAAGGCAACAGAAATGCTAATTAATCCGTCCTATCCGGCGGCCCGCCCATCCGTAACGGAGTCTGAGTATCATACTGGCACCTCTTTACAAGTAGTGGGGCCTACTCTTGTCAAACACCCAATGTAAAATGTGATATCTCTTTCTGAATCTCTTGTGCTCTAAACCTCTCATGTGAGGGTGTGGGCACCTGTTTTATTCTGTAAACCTCTGAAACCATTCTGCTGTGAACCTCTCATGCCCAAAGTTACAGTTTGTTGATGGTTGTTATTGGATAGTGTTGAGCACTGTGTGTTCTTGAAATAAAGTTTTTTTTTTTTTTTAAATATCAAACTCTTTTCTTATTGTGGAGTGCTATTTTAAACGCGCCGCCCAACTGCGCCCCCCCCCCCAAAAAAAATTCACCAGCCGCCACTGCTCACAACCATCGTGGTTTACACACAAACTAACAAACAAACAAACAGACTCCTCACAACCATCGTGGTTCACACACAAACAAACAAACAGACTCTTCACACCACTGTTTTTACAATCAGTTGTTTCATGTGAAAGGGGCAGGGCAGCTAGTTTCCTCTGACTGGCGTCTAAAAGGATGTCAATGAACTAACCAAAAATAATAATATACTAAGATTACAACAACAGGGACTAATAACACGTCTTTCACACAAGTTCAAGTGTGATATTGATGGAAATGTTGTTTAAATCCTTTAAATCCAGATAGCACTTTGAATAATACCTACCCTCCCATCATGTATTGCTGGTACCTGTCAGTCAAATCACACTGTCTTGTGGTTCAGACACCACTCTATATACTTCAGGTAACATCGGGAGTTAGTCAGTGCTGTCCCTTTTCAATGAATGGCTCATACAGATTTGATGGATATCTTCCTAGGAAACCTAATGCAACAAGTGTAATATAGAGCAGAGAGAACCAGGACCTGGCAAAGAAACAGGTAATGGAGAGACCCAGAAGAGCAAGCAAACCCCTGGGTGTGTGCGGAGGGAAACTGGGTCATGACCTCCACGGCAGTAAGCCGGAAGAAAAGGTGCTATTGTTCAGTCAGAGGCAGGCAGAGAGGAGGAGAGAGGGAGGAGGAGGGGGAGGAGGAGAGAGGGAGGAGGAGGGGGAGGGAGGAGGGAGGGAGCGAGGGAAGGGATACCACGTGAAGTCAGATTGTGTGTTGTCTGCGAGCCATGTGCTGGGGCCAAACATGTGAGCGCGAAAGGAGTGGCATTCGTCAGTGCGTGAGTCATACTTAAGGAGCCTCCATACCTCTCGCTCTCTCTCGCTCTCTACACACACACACACACACACACACACACACACACACAAATATGTGCACACAGACACCAAATATAGGATGGAAAACGCATTAAGCCGCTGAGCCAAATGGGAGAATAATGAAAGGAGAGGGGAAATCAACGAGAGGCGTTGGTTTCAGTGACACACAAACACACTCTCGCTACACCACAACCGCCATTCTCCACCTCAGCACGCTTTCATTCAGCAAAAGCTCACGTAAGCAAGCGCTCAGGGCACTAGGGCACTAGGGCAAAGGTCACGAGGCCTGTGGATCAGCAGCTCAGCGCAGCATTGGAGACCAATGCACGGCAGCAGTCAAGGCAGGTCAGGACAGAGAGTAGTGAACGGAAGTAAATAATGTAAGCCAGCACTCAATTCATCCAAAATGTGCACGCTGTGAGTCATTCAGTTATCAGGTGGCTCATAGAATTGCCTGCAAGCCAACATTCACCTAGTGATGCTCTTATGTTGCAGTGACTGTACAAGACAGGGTGATTCATTGGCGGAGATACAGATATTATGTTCACGCAGTGGATTTGAGCTTTTAGTAAGGAAGATGCAGCCAATTTTAACAGAGGTATCTAATACATGATCTACCCTGTTTTTTATGCTCGATACGTTTACAAGCAGGTCCGGCACCTGATTTTGAATGATGTGTCTTAGTGTTATGCATGTGTTTCTATGGTTTCATAAAGGACTGTGCAGTGTGCACTGATTGTGTTGGGCAACGGCAACCGCATTGTGCAAATGTTTACTAATCCTCTCCAGTGTACACACTCGTACACACACGTACACCTGAGACAGAATGCTCTGCTTCCTCTTAGCCCAATGGGGAAGTGCACTAGTTTGTGGCCTTAAAGAGACAAGAGTTTCAAGAGTTTTCAGTTTCAGTATATTGACGCCTCTATTTATGTTTTGTTTATTATGTGGTGAACAGCTCTTACAGGAAACCAAACAATGACACCCCCCCCCCCCCACCCCTCCCACACACACACAGAAATTGTCATGGCTTTAGTCTTGCGCAACACCAGCAACAACATTCAAGCCTGACCTACTTTACTCAAACCGTGTAGGTGAAACACCAGCTCATAAACATCTCTTACAAACTTTAAACATGGGCAAACAAATGGTTGGATAAACCCAGTTGTAATAGTTCAGCAAGTAGTGCTGTAGTTTGGGTGTTTTCTGTTGAAGTACTTGTAATAGGGGGTTATGTCAATAATTTTCTGTGAAACAAAATGTGCTGCACACAGCCAACATAGTGAAAGACAGTTCTGGGTACAACAATCCTCTAGTCCTATAAAGCAATCAGTCTGAAACACAGATGACATCTACATGCATCACTCTGTACCACCCCAACCAATAAGCTCACATCGATGCAAACGGATACTCGGCACAATGGAGGTCCTAAGGCTTCAAGTCTGTTGTGTTTTTTTATATAAGTTGTGTGTGACGACTGGTGATGATGTATTTGCTGTTAAATGGTCAACCGGAGACAACAGAGCTGTCGGATAGATTACACACCATCCACCAGTACACCACCCACCAGTACACCATCCACCAGTACACCATCCACCAGTATACCATCCTTGCAGTCCCCTTAAATATGCGTACCTATTGTACTATTCCCCAACTCTCTCTTGACTGACTCCTTGGTGATTAGAAATGGCCGTGGAGTACACAATCTCATTAACCAAGTAGAAATACAAACAGTACCATTTCAAAATATTTTATAATATTTAAGTATACAAACATGTAGGTCCATGCTCAATGGACAGCAGTTCAAATCAATTTGAACGTATAGGTGGACAGCTACCCCAAAGATCGCAATAACAGGAATTCATACAATATATAACTCCTAAAATGAGCCACCAAACCTGGCTGAAAATGAACATGTTGTTGGCAATGAAAACTAGACTGATTTCCTGTAGGCTAATACATAGGCAGGCATACATCTGAGCACAGTAGACCTTCAGCTGTTGTATATTATACAGCCTTTCCGTGCTCTTGCCTAATCATTTAAATAATATAATAATGATACGATATGGACCTAGGTCACTCACAGCAACGTGGGCTTAGCCAACCGAATGCTGATAAAATAGCGTTAGCTACTTAACGTCCATCGCACCCATTATATCAACAATTCAAATCACGTAACATAAAGCAACCACAGCTTTGTCCAGCCCAAATAAACCGTGACAGTAAACATGTGTTGCTAAACTTTCCCTTGGTTCATTGGCCTGGATAACCCTGCTCCAGGACTATCTGTCTAAAAGCTTATAGGCTACAAGCCTTCCAGATTTGATGGATGAAGGCCTGTAAAAATAGTAAGCGTGAAGTCTGCAAACTAAGACTTTAAGGTCATTTTGATAAATGGTGAAAAATGTAAAAAGGATGAAAAAGGATATTTCAGAGGTATAAACTAAATTCATGATAGGCTACTTAGGCCACATTCTTCTGTCTCCTAAACGTCTTAATCACTGAAAACGACTGTATAAGAGCCTGTCCCACCATCGTCCGCAACACGTAGCCTACACATAGCCCTGTTATATAACACGTCTTTACATAGCCCTGTTATATAATACAGCGACGACCAGTCTGCGTTAAGGGGATCATCTACAACGTATGCGGTTTATGTAATCACACCGCAGCTCACCCTGTCCGCAACTCCGTTTTATATACGCAATATGCCCTCTAGTGTTCAACATAAGGAAATGCTTTTCTAAAGGACTGCCTTCGGCCTTTCTGAAGATTCCGCCAATACAGGATATACAGTGCCCTCCACAATTATTGGCACCCTTTAGTAAAGATGAGGAAAATGAGATGCGAATAAATGTCTTTATTATTTATCCTCTTTGTCTTTCACTCAAAATATTCACAAAAATCTTACCTTTTAATTAAAGTAAAATTATTGAAAGAATTTTTTTTTTTTACATTAAATAAATAAAAAAAACAGGTGTGCCACAATTATTGGCACCCCTTAATTTTATGATTTGTGCATTCTCCCTTTGCCAAGATAACAGCTCTGAGTCTTCTCCTATAATGCGTGATGAGGTTGGTGAACATATGGCACGGGATCTGAGACCATTCCTACATACAGTATCTCTCCAGATCCTTCAGATTCTGAGGTCAACGCTTGTAGACTCAGCTTTAGCTCATTCCACAGGTTTTCTATGGGGTTTAGGTCGGGGGACTGTGATGGCCATGGCAAAACCTTTATTCTGCAGTCGGTGAACCATTTTTGTGTTGATTTTGAGGTGTGCTTCGGATCATTGTCCTTCTGGAAGGTCCATGATACCATGTATCCTAACAAGATGTCCAGGGCCTTTGGAAGAAAAACAGCCCCACAACATCAAAGATCTGCCACCATACTTCACAATGGGTATGCGGTGCTTTTCTGTATGGCTATCTTTCTGTCTACGCCAAACTCACCTTTGATGTTTGTTGCCAAAAAGCTTTATTTTTGTCTCCTGACCATTTAACTCGGTCCCATTGAAAGTCTGACTTACATTTGACAAGGCGCTTTAGTTTGTTGTTGATTGACAGCAGAGGCTTTTTTCTGGCAACCCTCCCAAACAACTTGTGGTTTTTGAGACTTTCTGACCCCAACATTCAACTAACCTCTGTAATTCTCCAGCTGTGATCCTTGGAGATTCCTTTGCCACTCGAACCATCCTCCTCAGGGTGCGTGGGGTCAATTTACAGACAGGTCTTCTTCCAGGCTGATTCCTCACATCTCCTGTCGCTTTGAACTTCTTAACTATTGCCCTGATTGTGGAAATGGGTATTTTCAACTGTTTAGATATTTTCTTATATCCTTTTCTGGATTTCTGCAGCTCAACAACTTTTTGCCGCACTTCGACACTGTGTTCTTTTGTCTTTCCCATCTTGATGAATGACTAAGGGTATTTGGCCTTTGTCACCTTATATTTATACCCCAGTGAAACAGGAAGTCATGGTTGACCACTTAAGAGTTCCTAATCAAACAGGTGAACTTAAAAATGTAAAACATGACTGGTAATATACTTCAGTTAGATTTTAATTATAAGATTTTCTAGGGGTGCCAATAATTGTGGCACCCATGTTTTGGAGAAAAATAATGTATTTAATGTCAAAAAAAAAAATATCATTCAATAATTTTACTTCAATGAAAAGGTAAGATTTTTGTGAATATTTTGAGTGAAAGACCAAGAGGATAAACAGCAAAGACACATTTTTTCATAGCCTGTTTTGCCCATATTCACTAAGGGTGCCAATAATTGTGGAGGGCACTGTAGCAATAACAGTGAACAATTGCATTTTCAGTCGTGTCGGTGTCATCATGCAACAGAGAAGCAACCTCTGTTTATATGTCCAATAAGCGGCAAATGTAATGAAGGTAGATGGAAGGGAGATACAGTTTTCGTAACAAACTGATAAAGATTACCAGTATTTCTTAAGATTATTAATTGAAGGACAGTGTTTAGGTCAATAGTGAAAGCCAATTAGACACTGATTGACATCTACTGATATATGCAAACGGTTGCCTGATTACACAATTTCTTTCTTCAAAATGTTTATTGAACAATTTGATTAAACTTCGATCAGGTGATGTGGCATGTAGAATAACCATATTTTTTTAGCAGAAAACAAATAGCCTACTCAGATTTACAGTGTGTTAAAGGGACAGTGTGTAGTTTCTAGTGGCATCTATTAGTGGAAATGGAATATATTATTAATAATTATGTTTTCATTAGTGTATAATTACTTGTAACTATTTTCATTCATTTAGAATGAGCCCTTCATATCTAGATAGGGAGTAGGTCCTCTTCCACTGAGTCCACCATGTTGCACTGCCATGTTTCTACAGTAGCCCAGAATGGACAAACCAAACCATTGGCTTGAGACTGGGCTTTTCATGTTATTATGGCATTTGATAGCCACCATAGTACTCCCACACGCTTGTTAAGGGACGGGTATTCAGCTTGTGTAACCTCACCACAAGATGCTACTAAAAACTACTCACTGTGACTTTAAACAAGCTGAACTAGTTTATTTTTCATTTTGCAATTACACAATTTGACAATCAACATAATCAAGCAACTGAATTGAAGGAAATAGTCTTAGCTACAGATTGATGGCATTAGAAAAACAAATAGAAAACCAGGGGTCGGTCGTGTCAGGAAAACGGCAAAAACAAATGGCTTTGAAAAGTTTAAATCTTTAAGAAAACATCAATTAAAGGCACAAGAGTGTTATATAGTGTCAGTTATAAGTGTCAGGATGTAGACTTAAATTAAATTCCTAGCTTTTGCTATTTCCAGTTAAACAAAGAGAAATGTCAAAAACAGACTCTAAACAGAACTGTTGTCAGCTCAACCTATAACATCACCTACACAAAAGTTACACCTTAATTCACCCACACATGAATTTATATTCCGTATAATGTCCACACCATTGTGTTTTGAACAGCAAACGTGTTTTCCTTACTGTCAGATAGTTAGCTATGTTAAACTGAAGATGTATTGTTAGCTAGTTAACAAGCTAGCTTACAGTTTTAAGAGAAGCTAAAGTTAAATGTAAGCTACCAGCCAAATTTGGTTAGTATTGTACATATTTTCAGTCAGTTATATACACATATTTCTTTAAAACTATTATGTTAATCAACAAGTTGAATCCCCTGTGAATGTAAAACTAAGTGTAAAGTGTACTGCTACCAATTTTTCACATTTAAATCAATGGTATGCTTCTAGTTTGTTTTCCCCAATGACTGTATATCACCCCCTTAACCACGCCATTTTAAAACTCACCTTTTCTTATGGAAAAAGAGGCAAGATGGTATAAGACATAAGAAAACATTGCATAAATGTCAATGCCAAATGATACACACTTACAAATAAGAAAAACAATGTGTACCACAGAGAGCTAAACATATTATTTGATTGAGAAAGCAAGACCTGTCCACCCACCAACTCATAGTATGGGCCATAGGCCGGGTGTTAGCAAGACAGGACAAAACACAAGACAAACGTTAATGAAAGCTTTGCTAGATTTTGTTAGACAAATCATTGACAATGACATACAAACTTCACAGGGTAAAAAAGGGCATGGATAGGGCAAATAATGAAGGCACCTTCAATCTATTGCAAGGTTGATCTGGTGACATTGATCACTTTGGAGCCTAAACAAGAGACCTCCACCACAGCTTCAGCTATCGGTTATACCATCTCCTGCTCTACTAAATTAAACACGAACTCTGCATCCCTGCCTCCTGACACCTCAGTTTGTTACAAAAGACCGACTAATAACTACATTTTAAGCTAGGTTTTCTACTGCCATTGTTTCGGTCACACCTTATTTTTACAGATATTGCGAAAACCCACTAATTTTTCCATAGGGATTTTTTCTTGGGAACCAAGATTTCTGGAAGTGTTAAAATGCTAACACTAAACACTACAACCTTCCGGTCAACTCCCACACTCTATTGGTCTTAAGTCTAGAGATGACATTCACTTGCATTTCACTGAGCAGAATCTAATGTTATTTAACTACCAAGGGCGTTATCTTGTCGATTTACCAAAACCCATTCATTATGTCATAAAAGGAATTTTCTTTTTACAACCGGAAATTTCAAAAATGCTTGTCCGCCCCATACAAAATGACAACGGTCACTCCCACACTCTATACTGCTAAGTAGTTGGATTCAGGAAAACAGCCTCATTTCTGGTTTTAAGGATATAAACATTCAAAGAAGGAAAAAATGTGATTGTTGTAAGTTTTTTTTTTCTTTCTTTTGAAACAATGCACCTGTAGTCTTAGAGAAGCCTCTTCTAGAGCATAAATACATATATAGTAAAGATTGTGATTATCTGAAATTGAAATCCCAATATGCATGAATGGTAAAAGTGGCGTCATTTGTCCTAGGAAGAATGTCATTGTGGATATCTGAAATGTTATTTTTGACTAGGAAGAATTCAAATGCAGATATCTGCAATACATATTCAGTCTAGCTATTAAATGTTAAAACGGCTTGCCATAGAAATCAGTATACATTCGCTGTCTTCAAAGTCCAGTGACCAAAGCGTGCTGCTTTTAATCCCAACTGGAGTTGTATCTGATTCTGACCTGTGGTGTATCCATACATGTATCCTATCTGCCTTTATTCAGAGTTAATGGGCTACAAGCCTGTCATATAGGCTATGCCAAATTTGTGAATTTAAATAAGCCATTGTCAGATTGACTGTCAATTGACAGATCATGACCTTTGGTACTTGATCCATTAAATGATCAATTGAATGTCAATAGGTAATTTAACATCAGACCTGATGTGGCATTGGATTTCTCTTCTGTCGACCTGACAAACAACCCATCAAATCCGCGTTTCTCATGCCACAATGAAATATTTGGCGCCCCCTTCTGGATAAACTATTTCAAGACTTTTTCAACGTACATTTTCTTTCAATTTATTCAATGCCACTGCGGTGTGTGTGTTTGTGTGTCCGAGATTGGGTATCCCATCAGGGCTCTTCACTAGAGGCGTCTTCATTAGCTTATCTTATAAATCTTCCGTCAGTAAATATTATTTGTTTCCAATTGTGTTGTCTTCACTGACTGCTTCTGTCAACATATCTCTGTTTAAGACTTACCAAAGGACCAGGCAAGGCATTCATCTGCAGTGTTAAAATATTCACTATAGAATTTTTAATCTGCACAATATCTATAACCAGACACTTTGGCTACAAATATTGCAAAGCTACCTGATCGCCACAAAACTGGTAAAATTATCACTTCAAGATCTCTCAAGCCTACAGGCTACCAGCTCCAAGAGTAATTATCAAAATGTTAAAGATAAACACCTTGGATTGTAACAAAGGTTGTAACTGTTATTAAGACATTATAACAGTGTAATAATTGATATAGCATATCATGAGTACCATAGCACAATTATCAATGTTATCCTGATTACCATGTACAATAATTAATCTTATATCTAAACAATTAAGCACATCTTTCCATTGCAAGGTATAGGTGACGCACATGAAAAGAAAAACGTCACTGCCTTAGGTATTAAAAAGATGATAAATTATCTCATTGTGGTCCTTAAGCTGTTAAGGTCTTAAGTGTGATTTCCTCTAGACTTAAAAAGAGAAATTAAAATGAAATAGGTTATTCCAAACGTCAAATGTGACAACAACAAAAACAAATAGAACTAAGTGGAGTCCAGGTGGGGCCAAGTGAAGGACGCTGTGCTGGGCAGGAGTGAGAGCGAGGGGTGGGGTGGCGTGGTGGTGGCAGTCTGGGCAGGGGAGTGGGTGAGCCTGTGCTTCTTCAGCTGGCCCAGCTCGCGGAAGCAGCAACCGCACTGTGCGCAGCGGTAAGGCCTCTCGCCGGTGTGGATGCGCTGGTGCTTGTGCAGGCTGTCCAGGTGGCGGAAGCGCTTCTCGCAGTACCGGCACGGGTAGGGTCGCTCCCCCGTGTGGATGCGCTGGTGCGTCTTCAGGCAGTAGAAGCGCCGGAAGCCGCGTCCGCACACGTTGCAGCGGTAGATCTTCTCCGATCCGTCCCTGGAGGTCTGCACCGTGCTCTGGAGGGGGACGCTGGCCTCACCCATCCCCATCCCCATCCCCATCCCCATCAGAGGGCCTGACACCTGGGACAGTAAGGAAGACGAGGACGCAGTCACTTCTGCTGCTGCCGCTGCCGCTGCCGCTGCACTTGGATCAGGCACAGGACCAACCATATTCTGAGGCTCTGGGTCGTCTTCGATCTTGATCATTGCGTCTTTGACCTCCTCATGGTCCTCCAGCACCTGAATGAGGCCCAGTTCATTAACATTCCCAGCAGCACCACCCACTTCAAATTCAAATCTGGTAAGGTCTGATATGTCCTCTGATTGCACTGGCGCTTCCTGCTCTTCAGGAATCCTGTTGCCATCATCTGTGGAGATCATTGTGCCTTTGTACTCTGTGGGAAATGTTACAATTAACATGACGAAATCACACACTTCAGCTGTGTTTATATCGACACATTCTCACCGATTTTGCAGTATCATTAAACAGGAAACAACTTACCCTTATTAATGACACCGTCGTCGGCAATGAAAAACTGGCCGTCTCCTTCCTCGATTCCAGTTAAGATCTGGTTTGGTTCCGTCGGGGCCTGGGTGGCCTGGCTGAGAGAGAGAGGCTGGTTCAGTGCCACTGATGATCTGATTCTGCGACGACTGGTTACACTCCTGGGCCATTCTGACTGGAGAGTAGGTAGGCACAGACCTACGCTTGGAAGTGTTCTGGAGAAACTAGTCCTTCCTGGAGAGTTTCTAAAAGTCTTTACGGTGCGGTGGCTAGAGTGGTCTCTAGTCAACTGACTGCTTTCAACGGTGTTGGGTGAGAAGAGAAAGAGATTGTCTTCGGACTGTGGCCGCACTGCACTGGGTCGAGGTTGGTTCTGGTTATTAAGAAGTAGGCACTGTTTGATATTCTTTTCGGCCGCGGTCATATAGTACCGCACAGCTTTTAATTCACTCTCTGATAACTCCAATCGTTCCCTCAAACTTTGGTTCTCTCGGTGGGACTCAGCCGCGGCGGTGCGAGCGGCAGCTAGTTTGATACCCACAACCCGTGCTGTATCTTTCAAAACGGTGTCCACTGCAGACCTCACTGCTTGCTCAATCGTGGAGGCCAGTTCATATTTAAGAAAAGAGACACTGACGTCTATATTTGACGTCATATTTATGTTTTTAAAGAACCGAAAACAGTTTGGTTGGTTCGGCACCCAGCTACAATTTGTCTTCTGGTATTTTTGTCAGGCTTTGCGTCGCGGTTTTTTGGTTACATCGGGTCGCAGAGTTTGACGTCACGATTAGGTTAGTGGTAGTTGTAGTCAGTTGTTTCCATTTCATGGACATTAGATGTTGAAACGTGCTTTTTATTATTAACGTGACAATTACCCGTATGTCTATGTGGTATTGTGTATGGCCTTAAAATATAAAGATTCAGTGGGTATAACATTAGATTGTTGAACAGAATTATGTGTCCTTGCAACTCTATAAACGGCAACCTTGCGGTATTATTGTGATGTCTGTAGTGTTAACATTATTATTGGAATTATCAGGGCTTAACATGATCTAAACTTTATTCATGCCGAAATATTGTGTGTCATTTAAAAATATATATAACAACAGAGCCAGTGACATTTCTACGTGACCGGAAGTTGTTGCTCCATCCGTGAGTCGCACGGCTTTTCCTCCGAACGATGATGATTTCAGGGAGACTGTCATGCATGTACAGAGAATAGACACGGAGTGTTAAGCAAATTCAAAACAGCATGTTTTTCAGAAATAGCTAACTAACAAAGAATTGGTTTGACTTACTGTGAGAACTACACCGACAGTCAGCGTCTTATGGCGGGGCTGCATTACTTAGTGTTCCGTTTTTCGGGGTCCGCTGGTCGGACTTATGGAGTTTTTTCCAAGGGACTCACACGGACTTTGTTAATATTTTTTGATCTTGCATGGCGACTTCGAATCAGATTCCCCTACCTCTACCTCATCGCCTCAATGATGTTTAATGTGCGCTTACAGGTAAACACCTTTGCGATTCTTCAATTAATCTCACCCAACACTGAACTCTTTATTGTAAGGTTAGAGCTAACTAGCTAGCAAGCGGCCACCCAGAAATCTATTTCAGGCACACCATGGTATAGTAGCCCACATTTGGTGAGTATCAAAACCCTGCAGTGATTGGCATTCTTCGAGGTTTGCTAACAAAAAACATTGCATGTCTGGTGTAAACTAGTTGGTCACCCTGTCGCATTGTCAACCTTCCGCATTGTCAACCTTCCGCCAAATGTAAACACTGCTGATTGTGTGAGGTAGAGCCACAACTTCAAGTATGCGTCAATAATGATTTGCTGCTTAGAGCAGTCGCTGAACTGTTTCTTTACTTTATCGCTGCAATCAGTGACGGAGAGGTCATATACCGACAAACGAGTCTCAGTTCCAGTTGTAGGGCTGATTTGCATCTGATTTGGGTTTGCATCTTCTACACCGAAATGCCTTCGTGTATAACACTTAAATGTTAGATGACGTAGAGTACACAAACGCCAAATTGGCGAGATGAGACAGGTCATGTTACCTTTTGTCAGGCAACACCAAATTCGGGTCACTCTTTTGCCATGATTGCTAGAAGAACTGGTTTGTCAGTAAAAAGAAAAAGAAAAAAGAAGGCTAAATACGCCAGTTTGTTCTTTTTGGCAACAATCTGTCATCTGCCTCACTCATATAGTGAGCCTATTGATAACCCTTGCACAACCTCATGTCAGGTTCCTGTTGACTGTTTAAACTGAATGTTGTGATGTTTGAGGATATTTGTTTTGAAAACAGTTTTGCTTCTAGACGATTTTAAAATGAAAATGCCTGTCAATGTACCAGATGTCACAATATTATGAACCTGTCCTTGGGCTACTGCAGGCTCAGGTAGCAGACAGATCATAACAAACAGACAATAACAATATTGTCCCTAAATAATGGATGACATTGGTATAAGGAGAGGGGTGGTGCCAACCCATAAGTACCTAAATCTGAACTTTTACAGTGAGGTGCGTTTTCACCCATTAGGACTTAATCAGTGACGTTGGCAAAGAAAATTAGACTTCTGTCATAAGCCCTGACTTTTTCTCTCTTGATTGTCTTCTCTGCAGGTTCACATTGAAATCCATTGATCTGCATCTCAACCGTTTTGCTGTCCTCTCCACTCTTCACCGTTTCCCTGAAAATGTTTCCAGCATGGCAACGACGTTTCTCTAACGTCAGTAGCAGTGACAAGGGACTCCACATGCAGGGAAAACACAGGGAAATGACAATGTAGCCAGCTGAAGACTGCGAGGAGGAGTCCAGGCTGCCTGGAGAAGGCTCTACGTTGATGCTGTGGTGCATGTTATGGACATGTCCAGCAGTGTACCTCAGGCCAGGAGTGCACAGCAGAAGGACACATCTGTTTACCTAGGGACTTGGGGTGGGGGGTAAATACCCCTGTGGGAACGGGTACATAAAGGGTTAACTGGAAGAGCAGGGGGATTCAGTGTGGTCTAGCTTGTATACAGAGAATACTCTTGCAGGGCATTCTTACACCTTTTTAATCGTTATGATTATTATTGCCAACCCTATGTTTTTGTTTTGCTTTGCACTGGCCAGAGCACACCCCTTATTTCCAGTCATCTCATACGGAATAACTGGAGCCTTAATATTTATTGTTTATCAAAAGAAACGTTTTTAAACCAGAATGTCACAGATTCTATAGACATACACTTATTTTTGAGTGGGTTGTATTCTTTTTAATGGGGCTTCAGACTGTGCTTAGTCATGGCCTCTCACCTCCTGGGCATAAGGAAGCGTAAGATGATAGGCACACACAGCCGAGGACAGATCCAGTGTGGGAACGCCACGGATGTCTTTAAGAACTGGATGTGTTCCCAGTGGAAGTTGTGCAGCATATGACAGGCTGCACTCATTGCATGTTCTCCAAAATGCCAGAGAAGAGTCACGTGAATGACTAACACACACACACACACGCACGCACACACATCTGTTGGTACTTAGGTCATGCACCACTTTTCCACCCAGCCTTTAGACCTAATGTTACATTGTACAGTAATGGTCACAGTGTAAGGTTGCAGTTTTATTTATTTATTTATTTATTATTATACATTTTTTTGTTTTTTTTTGAAAAAATGCAAATATTTTTTTTTGTGTGTTACAGGTTGTGCATTCAAGAAACTCTTATAATCACTGGATTGAATGCACTTCGATTTAGCTGATGTTGTTTGGATAAATAAATTCAGAGAAAATATGTTTTGGACCTCTTTTGACTTCATTTAATTAATTAATTAAGACCTTTGTCAGGTTTTTAATGGCACACACGACACACTGGAACACACACGTGCATATATGGAGGCGACACAGGACACACACACACACACACGCAGGTAGGCCTGAGGTCGCGGTGAATTTATTTTCTGCTTTTTCCCATCCTGGACCGTCCTTCCTCAAGGACCCCCCAGGAGCAGTGGGCAGCTTTGCAGCGCCCGGGGACCAAGTGAAGTGAACTGTCCATCTTTGGTCAGGGATGGACATGAGTTCTGTTATTTTGCATGTTTTTACTGTTGGGGTTCTTAGTGGAGGAAACCCCTTGTGAACACGGGGAGAACATGCAAACTGTGCACTCTGATTTATCTCATAGCTGTCACATGAGAGCTTCAGTGTTATTCCCTGAGTTGAATCATATGTCGTGGGATATTTTTACAGAATTGCTTATATTATATTGCTAATCTGTCTTTCAACACTAGGGGTCAGCACATGCCAATTTGTTGCTCTTCATCAGGATTGGAAGCCCATTTCTATTTTTTAAGCAGTAGAAGGATTTCCATTCATATGAGGAAAGTGTAAAGGCTTATTTTAACATTTAAGCCATCGTTGCCTTACATGAACAGACTGTTACCCAAACCCGTCTTTGAATTGAATATGGTATATTCTTGTGGATGTTATGTGCAGCTGTTAACTAATTGCTGACAGTTTTGTGAAAACCTTGTCCTACTGCACAGTCCCTGGTTAAATGGTAAAATGGAATAAAACACTAAGCGTTGCCACGGCAACTGCCGTAATGCTCCCCCCCCCCTGTAAAAAAAGAGGATTGCTATATGAGAAGCTTTTCTAAATGAAAATGGCTTAATAGGGTTAGTGAGAGGGAGTTGTATGAACAGGAAGCAATGATAATGGATAAGACAGTGGATTCTTCTGCTGTACACACATGCTTAGGCCACGCAGAGGAGATCAAACATGAGAGATTATGATGGCATCAGGGGACGGATGATCGAAAGGCACCATTGTGATAAGATAAATCGGCTGTGTGATCAGACGCTTCGCTGCTGTTTGTGCACTGTGTAGGCCACAGGTGCAGAGGTTTACATTTGTCACGGGCCTGTATCAATGAAGGTGTGATCGTTGACTTATTGAATTAATTAAACTTGAATTTTGGTGAATTGAGATTCTTTTTTTTCTTTAGGTACTAAAATATGGGAACATTTTATTTTACACCAAAAATGTTGAAAATGTTTTTCTTTCCTTCTTTTTTTTGTACATAAATTAAACAGATTTACTTAACCGATCTACTGGATTAAGTATATTAAAGTCACTCAAACTAAATTCTGTTTGATTATTAAACCATACGTTTCTACCGCAAATTCACATGAATTACTTAACCAAAACATGTTCTGTTCAGATACCAGTTAAGCATTTCAGGTAAAGGCTTAGCAATTCTAACTGACAGGAAGTTTGATTAGGCAAACTATGTTGCTGGTTGTGCAAATTGCAATATAAACATTTGCATGTCATGTAACAGTTGAGATACTGTCTAAAGCCACTCTCCAGCCATTTGTTCAAGGGCGTCAGCAGCATTTTGAGAGTGGGGGGGACATTTTGGCGGGGGGTCTGGAACTTCTCCCCCAGAACATTTTGAAAGATGTAGATGCAATTTCCCGCATTCTGGTGCATTTACCATGTTTTTAGATAGAAAATGATCTTTCACCCCCCCCCCCCCCCCTCTGCAATTACTGACTACTATTATATTATGGTAGACTGGGTAAACCCAGCCCGATCTGCAATCTTAAATAAGATTGAACTTGGTCTGGTGATAGCCAGGATAATGTTTTGGTGTAATATACAGAATACTGACACTGACAACTTTGGCACTTTATTCTCCATTTAATGAGAGCAAAATTGGGTAAAGGAGGATTTAAAAAGTCGTTAGAAAAACTAGCATGTTAGCTAACGTTAACGCCAGATTAGCTCACGGTTGTTATGGCAATACAAAAAACCACCAGCGTTTTTTTAGCTACTTGAAAAAAAAACTCCTGGTCATGGCTTTCTGCCAGAAACAGACGCCTATGTAACAGGTTAGAAAAGCAGGTTTAAATAATTGCACAAGATAATCTGTTAATCTTTGTGTTGTGTTTAATGTTTAATCTTTTATTTTGATATCACAAGCACACTGGTTTTGGGGGTCTCTGGTAGCTCCCCCTATCTCCCCCTGTTTTGTTCCTCTCTCCCCCCTTCCTCTTTGGTATATGCTGGGAATGAGGTAGGTGGTTAAGTTTTAGTGGGATAGATAATCCAATAAATATTGCCTTTAAAAATATCTTCTTACAATTTATTATTATTATATGTATTATATATCTGAACTATTTATATGAAATATCCCTCTGACATATTGTTTATATGTTTTCCCCTTTTGTTACATGTGGGGGCTAGCATTGAGAGTGAAGCTAGGATACGGTAGCTCACCAAACTGTGAGTCTGTTGGTGTGATTTCACAGGTGTGATACGGTTTTTACTTATTTTTTTTTAATGTATATATAACATGTCTGTTCTTATTTTGCCTGTTTGGTATATGCTGGGAATGAGCATTGAGAGTGAAGCTAGGATACGGTAGCTCACCAAACTGTGTGTCTGTTGGTGTGATTTCACAGGAGTGATACGAAATAAAGATACATCTCAGCAGGGGCGGCTTGTCCATAAGGGCGATTGGGGCGACGCACTGCCTAGGGGAAAAGGAAAAAAAAGAAAAGAAAAAAAAACTCCTGATGTATAAACGCAATATCCTTGTAAGTCGCGTAAATGACATGTAAATTTAAATGTAATAATTTTTTTCTGTCGGATTCTACCACTAGACCGTCTGATCTGCCTCTGTATGTCATTGTCGAATCAGGTAACAGTCGTTTGGTCAGCCTAAAGTTGTGCTTCAAATGGCCCCGCCCCTTCTGGGGCGATTTGGGGCGAAATGAAAATCGCCCCAGACCTCTCCCATTGACTCCCATGTTAAATCCATTTTTTTCACAAAACAGAGCTCTCAATGCATTCTCTATGGCTTCCGGGAGGGTGTCGCTACACAATGGTAGTCCTTTGGGGGATCGTAGTCCCTCACATTGCGCATGCGTCATTTTGCGACACTGTCGACTGTAGTCGACAGCGAAGCCGCGCGCGCATGCGTCACAACGACAGATCCGTTTTCAATCATGGAGAAAAGCGACGAAAGCCAGTTTTTGAAAACATGACCATTTATTTAAAAAAAAAGAAGATGTCACAGTGGACAAAACAGATGAGGTGGAGGATCAAAAAGTCTCTCCCCAGTTTCGTTTCATATGTTGACGTAGAGCCTTATGCTGTTAGCCGTTTACAACATAATTAAATATAACATTAAATATACCCACATTATGCGTTAAGACAAGCCCCATATGTTGACGTTTAAACCGTTTACAACATTATTAAATATTACGTTAAATAAACCTACATTATGCGTTAAGACAAGCCAGATATGTTGATGTTGATGTTGAGCCTTATGCCGTAAACCGCTTGTGTCTGAGCATGCGCAATGTGAGGGACTACGATCCCCCAAAGGACTACCATTGTGTAGCGACAGAGGGCTCGCCCCTCCTGGTCGTGTCATAAGTAGTGGACGTAAAAGCCTATACGAACGTCATACAGCTTCGACGGAGGCATATTCTGTCAAGATGGCTGCCCTGTTCAGTGCGATAATTCGATTCGCTCTTTGACAGAAACTCCTTTTCAGTCGGCGTACTATTGAAGATAAATTGACAACAAAACAATTAGGACTTCCTAGACCAAATGTATCCATTCAACAGGTTTCTACTAAGGGAGGGAAATCCTACATCCAAGAATTGGAACGAAAGAAAATCGCGGTCATGAACGCGGTGTGTATTTCATATACCACTGTCAGTTTTCATAGGTTTCACAGTGTGTTTCACAGTTCGCTTCTTGCACTAACACTGAATCATTTTTTTATATGATGACTTATTTTGCTTTTGTAAGCCAATACTTTCAAGATCAGTAAATAAATATTGTTGGTTTTGACTTATGTTACCCCTTCTTTATGATGTTACTGGACATATCATGTGTCCTGTTAAGCTATGTTACATCATACAACATTTGAGACACGTGGATAATGAAAAAGTGGGATCATTTAATGTGGAGCCACATCATGTTTGCTTATGAAGGCCCCCCGGATGCAACTTTCTTCCATAGCTTTCCACATGTAACTTGCTACTCTAGCTATGTAGCAAGAGGGGACATATTACTGTTGTGTGCTGCCAATAGTGGACAAAAAGGTATTGCTGTATGAGTTAATAAGCTAACTTAATGTACCTACTGAATGGGTCGCCTTAATCATTATCAAAAAAATTGCCCCCCCTGAGAATTTTTTCCAGGAGCCGCCACTGCATCTCAGCAACTGTTGTCCACGAGTCACAAATATTAAAAACACAACGCAGGAGTTACACTGGTTACACCTAGGTCTGAACACGGCCAAAAGCACAACATATTTCAGACCCAGATTAAGAAATCAACAAATGCTGTTCCATGGGTAAATAAAGTATGGCAGAGGTCTTCAACCGGGGGTCCGCGACCCCCAGGGGGTCCGCGGAGGTACTGCAGGGGGTCCGCCAAATGATTTCATCTGAAGCAGTTTTTTCCCTCTTCCAAAAATGAAAAACGTCCAAAAGACTACATAAACATAAACAGAACGTAAAAATTGCTTTCTATTCCTTAAAAATATGCAATCATTTGATCATAATGGCAACATATGCACTTTTAGCTACATTTAGCTATCTGGTGGCAAAAGACGTTACCTGCCATAACCATACAATTTGAAATAATTGATCGTTTTGTAATTTCTCGGAACAAAAGCTCCTAGTCAGACACCACTGATGGCGGTTCAAATGATCTACCTTCAGAGGATGCCAACACCCCTTCCATGAACAGCCAACAGCGCAAACGGGAGAAGACACGTAAATATTCAGAGAATTATCTGAAGTTTGCCTTCACCTACAAAGAGACCGATGGTGAAGAATTAGCAGTGTGCGTGGTTTGCTCTTTCGTGCTATCAAACGAAACTATGAAATCATCAAAGCTGCAACAACACTCAAAGACAACCCATGCTCACTTGAAAGAAAAAAAACATTTAATATTTCCCGTTTAAAATCTTTTGAGAGCCAGCAGACCTTGATGAGACAATCAGCCAAAGTGTGCGAGCTAGCTTTAAAAGCCTCTTATCAAGTTGCATTACGTGTCGCTCAGACCAAACAGTCATACATAATTGCAGAAAGTTTAATATTGCCAACAGCTAGTGATATGTGCAAAACAATGTTTGGGAAGGATGAGTACGTAAAAAAACTGAAAAGCATCACAATGCCCGCCCTATTGATGAATTGGCAGCTGATGTGAGGGCACTACTAGTCGGAAAACTCCCAAAGGCAGATTATTTTGCACTACAATTAGCTGAATCCACCGATGTGTCAAACGACGCTCAGCTTTTAGCTTTTTTGTGATTTGTCGACCAAAATGAGATGCAGGAGGAATTTATATTCTGTAAGCAGCTGCCTGGAGGTAAAAAAAAGTTCAGAGATTTTCAAAGTGATCGACAGTTTTTTCCGTGAACATGATATACCATGTGTCGCGATGTGCACAGACGGTGCAAGAGCCATGTATGACGCACTGCATGCTTCATAGGGAGAATGTTGTTGCCAAAGACATGAATGATGAATTCTCAAACGTCAGATCTCTCACTAGGTATGAGATATTTCACCCATACTTAAGCTTCTCAAGCTACTCAATTCTTTGTCCCTCCCTAATTGAATACAGAGTGATGGCTAACTGTAAGGGAGAAAAAATGTCAATAATAAACAGAATAAATTGAAACAAGTTGTGTGTCACAGATGATTTGTAATTCTGTTCAAACATGTGTAGGGGAGTGTGTGTGTGTGACTGACACTTAGTTCCAAATAAATCATATGAATATCAGGCCCAAATTTGGGGCGGCGGGGGTGGGGGTCCCTGCTCAATGTCTCTGTCGGCAGGGAAAACGCATTTCCTATGGAATGCTTGTTGAAACCGGAAGTCGTCACTTTACTCCGTTTGATTAGGACCTTTACTTTTTTAGTTGAGAAGTTGTGTTGATCGCCTGACATGCAAACGATCGCTTTTCTTTAAATTATTATTATTTTTGTGAAGTTATACGGCTTATGTGAATAAAGCTATCTACACAACTTTTTATATGTCTACATTGACTCGGTTAGTTGTTCATGTGGTACACGTAGGTCTTAACTGAAGCTAACGCTTAGACCAACAATCCATTGGAACACATAGTAGCTAGCTAGCCTCGCTGCTAATAAGTATAACATTAGCATGCTGATATGAATAGACCCATTATAATCAGGTGGCTTAATGCTCAATTGACTTGTTAACCGAACTTTTACCAAGTCATACAACTAAACACACAAGTGACTTGTTAACCTATGTCTACATTGACTCGGTTAGTTGTTCATGTGGTACACGAATGTTGCAGAGTATTGTAGGACTTAACTGAAGCTAACGCTTAGACCAACAATCCATTGGAACACATAGTAGCTAGCTAGCCTCGCTGCTAATAAGTATAACGTCAGCATGCTAATATGAATAGACCCATTATAGTCAGGTGGCTTAATGCTCAATTGACTTGTTAACCGAACTTTTACGAAGTCATACAACTAAACACACAAATGACTTGTTAACCGAACTTTTACGAAGCTATATGACCAAACACAAAGCTAGCACTGTTAATTCCGCTATAGCTAGCCAGGTCAATTAGCTCGCCTAAGATACTGCAATTTAAGCTAACCAATTACCTCATTTCCCCCAAAACCCATCGATTACGTGTGTTTGTGATGTGTAACATATATCCTTAATCAGTCATTCAAGTTATTAACGTTTATTTACCGCTAGCGATTACACGACACAAGGGTAATTCAATCGCTATTAATGTTGAACTTGAACTTCAACAACGTCACACAACCTTAAAAGTCCGGCATCGGCATGGTTCCTAAAGAATAAATCAAAGGTCGTTGTCCATTTCTGTTGACAAGTTTTATCCAACCAGAGACCGGAGTAAAGTGACGATATCCGGTTTCAACACGCATTCCTTAGGCATGCGTTTTCCCTGCCGACAGTCTCTCTCAGCCAAGGGGTCCTTGGGCTGAAAAAGGTTGAAGACCCCTGAAGTATGGTATTGCCTAGTGCTAGTTTTAGGTAAATAGCTTGCTTATCTAGCTATAACCATAATGTTTGCAGAATGATCTTTTTGACTTAATGCTATTACAGCCAGAGAATGTCTCATAAGGGTGCTTTGGCCACTAAAGGGAAAACTTGGGCAACTCTGACTTACTTTCCTCTTCCTCGAAAAAACCTCATGTCCATCTCGTCTGTGGGACAGTCTATGTCTGAAACCAAGTCAAGTGCTAGCTGCTAGCGAGACGCTTCGATCAAGGAGTATGGGAGTTGAATCTGCGTGCGTGATGTGTAGGAAACCAGCAAAACGCGGAGTGGATTTCTATTGTTATGGGTATTCCCCCTACCGATAAAATGGAATGGATTTGATTGTGAAGCAATGGAAAGAAAAAACGCTGGGCTAGTAGACCAGTCATGCACAAATATTTTGATGGCAAATGTGGGGGGGTCCAAACGACTTTTTTTTTTAAAGTGAGGGGGACGTGTCCCCCCTAAGTTATATTGTGGCGACGCCCATGCATGTGTTCAAATAAAACATGAGCTTACTGGGCTAGAGAGGGGGAGTGCAGAAACGCCATTGTTCCATGTCTTAGCTGAGGTTTGAAGCTTCTCTCAGCCCAAGTCATGCATGTTTTTTTTTAACATTCACGGTCAGTATAAGTAACTTACACTGATATCCTGTTTGGTTGTAGTAAAATAAATCCATGTCCCCATTTCATAGGCTGTCCTGATACTTAACAACAGCCCCTGTCCATTAAACTGTCCATTTGACTGGAGCGGTGGGAGTCTACAAATCTATTCCCCTCAAGGATATCCTGATCGGCATCTCTGCCTGCACATGAGTATACATGCACCCCTGTGTAAGACATGCAAATAAAGTGAAGGGGACAGAGGGGCAATCTGGTTGAAAGTTAAGCGGTGTGTAACCCTGATGTGATACCGTTTGGCCGAGTCCTCTACACCATTTCAGAAAAGGCAATCTCTCTCAGAGCAGTCCTCTGTAGACTCAGGGAATCCCTGTCACCATTTTGAATGGCAGCCCCACCAATCCTCAGTCTGACTTCATGGGCTGAGTCTACAATGTTTCGACCCCATATCCTGCCATGTTTTTGCTGGCTGGAACCATATCACCTTAAGCAAGTGAACACCATTTTACTGCGTGTGTACGGCAGGTACAAAGAAGGGAGGTGTTGTCAGGGAGCGAACCTGAAGGGAAGAATAATTGTCACCCCTCTTGTCAGTCAAAAGGAAAATTCTAAAAACTGACTGGGTAAAACTGTTTCCGTGCAGCCTGTAGTCAAGACCTTCATAAGTGCAATCAATATTCACCCAATCAAATCACCCAGTGTCCGGCATTAAAAATATTACAGTCTAATGGTCAATCCAGTGTCTGGGGATACTGTCAAACACAGGAAACTACTGGAATGCAAATTTAAATGTTGATGTTTTGCATGTCATGGAAAAAAACGACAGCACACGAGGTAGGCCTACAAGAGGATAAGAGGGCCATTCTAGCTTCGTCATTTGAAATAGTACACAGAAGTCATCTTTTACATAGAGCTGAGGTAAAAGCGTCAACTTTCATCCATTGCTTAGTGTTTCATGTATGAAAACTGTTATAACTTGTTTATAATTGTTTATTAATGATTTATAAAGTGTTTACAACCTAATTAATAACATAATTATAAACCATTTATAAATCGTTTATGAGGGTAGTCTTATTGTAAAGTGGTACCCAAAGCTCTATACTTGAGCAGTGATTTTGACCGCTGTGCAATATCCCGTTCCCATTCTAATCTGGAACTGGCAGTGGAAGCTAATGAGGCATTGGATCCTGCAATATTGCCAGTCTTCAAAGGTACCAATGTTTGTGTGCCATGCCATTGCTGAGTAGTAGTCTACTCCCTCCTGCCTCCCTCATTTGAAGACAGTGCAAGACACAAATGGAATCAGTTACTAAAGCATGACCTCTTGAGCAAAACCTCTTAGATGTTCCCATGTACTGTACGTGTTGTTAATGGACTGAGAGACTGTAAATACACCATCTATGTAGTTTCTCCTTAGCTAATTTAGCTAGAATACAAACAAATTCATTAAAATAATGTACCCATTTCTTCACACACTGTAGTGTCCTCTTGGAAAGGACATAGTCTCTTTGGGAAGGATGGGAGTGGATATGTTAAAGCACCCATTAGTGACTGATGAATTTCTCCAGCTTGTGGAAAAGAGTGTTAGGGAGGGAGCTGAAACGATGCAGATGGCGGAAGGCCTGCAGATGCAATGCACTTCCTGCGACCCAGTGATATCCCTGAGCCTCGCTCAACAGGAAGCTTCTGACACCCACATGCCTTCCCAGAGAGAGAGAGGCTGTCCTGAAGCACCCCCACCCCACTCCCTAACATCCCTCCACAGACACTGGGACAACTCTGGGCATTTTCCTACTTCTCAAGTAGGATACTTCTCAAATAACAGGGAGAGCTGGCTCCCTGACTTTGGAATAGAAACTGGAAAGTCTGCTGCTGAATGTCGCTAAACCTCGAATGGAATTAAGCGCAAATCACGTATCTCTGACCCTTTCCTCTCTAGAAGGTTATAGTTGTAATTATTCTGTAGTGTTTTCAGAAGGTCCCATGGTTATGTGTACAGTAGAGAGTATATGCTGCAGATGTGAGGTCTGGCACACTGAGTAGCTTATCCTGTAACTTCAGAGTAGCAACATCTATCATGACATATCTCCGTGGACAAACCTCACAGATCCACTGAAACAGCTTCCTCATTTCATGCAAAGGTATACAGTGCCTTCTTGTAGGTGATACTCTGGCAATAGTGAGGCAGGTAAACGAAGTAGAAAGAATTCAGTCAAGTCAAATTGCCAACTATTGCTCTTCCTATGCCTGGTAGTGTGACATTATAACCAGCCAGTAACCATCTTTCATGTAATCATTTTTTGAGCATGTCATAAATGATACAGTATCATATCCATTCATATATATATATATATTCATGAAGCGCATCTTAAACGAGCTCACTGTTAAAACATATGGTACACCACATTAGGGGCACTCACCCTTGATTCTCCACACAGAGGGTGAAAAAAGAGGGTGCAGTGAGCCTTGTCTGGGGTGGGGGTTGGGATATAGGAGGCTGAGGGGCACGTTATGCCCCCCGGCAACAGTGGGGCGACTGGAGCATGCCGAAATTTGGTTATCTGACTGCTCAATCAGGGCACGTGAACTCGGTCAGCAGCACACAGCCAACTCCTCTGACGGAGGCCATAATCTGGCCGACATATGCTGCCCGGCGGGCCCGCCCTCCGGTGGGGGCTCAGTGCATCATGGCAGCGCTTGAGCCAGCAAGACAGCCAGCCAGCCAGCAGGGCAGCAGGGCAGACAGGGCAGCCCTCTCAGACACATGCCCCGCTTTTTAACCATGCTACTGTTTGAACGGACGCACTGAGCTCACTGTGAAGGAATGTGATGTGTTGCCAAATTCCATGTGGGTTCTGTAGGGGAGCATGATGGGATTGATCTGAGCCTCCATCACGTCTGTCTGACACTTGTTATGCACACATGCACGCACACACACACACAAATGCACACACACATGTGCACAGAAAGAGCTAGTGAGTGAGTGAGTGAGTGAGAGAGAGAGAGAGTTTGCATATTCAGCCTTCTTGAAATTTCAGTGGAGGCAATTAGTGTGCTGCAGTTAACTATGCATGACTTCACTAAACACAGCATATAGGCAAATTAGAGAAATGGACAGTTGACTGTATCTGTGCACTAAAATTATGTGCATGACCCATTTACTGCCTTGATCGCATATACACTGAAGTTGAAAAAAAAATAATCTACACTGCCTGCCTGCCTTTTAGTGTTCCACCCTATAAATTGGGGTGCAGGGAAAAACTAAGAAAACAGAATGTTTCCTGCACGAGGCTGGACAGCTGCACCCCCACGCAGGAAATACTCCCCCAAACCAGAGGCCCCCAGCTCTCCATGTGGTCTCCCCCTGTACTGCATGCACGTGCACTGACACACACACACAAACACACACACACACACGTAAGTACCACTGCATACGTTTGGCACACATAAGCTCCCCATTGATCTTATCTTTTGGTTGGGCTTCAATTTGAAGTGAACATGTCAATAGATCAAAATGACAGGGAGGCATTTTTAAATAATTCAGATTCAGATCCGGTTTTTAAGTTCTTTCTCTAGCACTGTTCATGTTGTCAGTGCAACTCTGCTTTTTCCATTCCACTTCTTGTACTCCCATTGTAGGCAAAACCAGTGTCAAAATCTTCACTTCCAACTTTCCAACCTTTAAATACCATTCACATGATACTTGAGTATGGGAGTTAATAAATACGAGTTGAAAAACATTTGACCCACTTACGGATATTATTGCATCTTGCATTTCACATTGTGTCGATAATAATTTGACCCTTGAAACATGAGAGAAACAATGTATTGAATCCTGTCGATGCAAAGTCCGCCAGTAAACAAAGGAATGATGGCTTCAAATCATTCTCATTTTTCATCTCTCAGACAAATGTGAAAACGTAGCTTCTCCACTTTCATAAAGCAGGAATGATAACTGAATCCGTGTGTTGGAACTCAGACATTGTCTGTGCGCCTCACTCCCACCCGACTGCACATTCTTGACTTCACTTCGCTTAGCAAGTAGTTTGTGAATAGTCACGTTGCGACAAATGTTGTCTGTTCAACGGCTTCATGGACTAATATCGATTTTACATTCAAATGAATAGTGTCCAGCTTTGGGTCTCGTCTCGTATGTAGCCTATACACATCGGATGTATAAACAGATTGAATGAATGAGGACAAGATATACATATATATGACTTAAATTGCAAGGTGCAGAATGTATCTCTTCCCCTCTGTCATGTTAGTATATATAAGGTGTTAGCGTAATCCCGTGCAATATTTCAATACAATGCACCTTTCATCAGTCACGTGAAGGTACCTTGCCAGTGGCTGTCGCGGTAGGGCGGGACGGACCGGGATGACGTAGAGAGGATGAGGGGGAGTGGTGGAGCACAGATGTGAGTGTCGCCTCTGATGAAGGGGACGTATCTCCAGCTGGATGGTAGGCTATCTGTGAGCGGTACTCTAATTGAAGCGACCACTCAGTTCAGTCTGAAATCTACGTCGACGCAGGACATAACAACGAAAGCCGTATCGGTGGCTTTGGTGAATTTATGCCCAGAATTAGCGACTCACAAATCATGACGTTTCTGTCCATCACAAGCGCTATTTAGCCAACGTTTAGCCAAGCAGTTGTATTCGGCAGTGCAACAAATTGGTTAACGTTGCATTTGGAAGACTTCGCGACACGAACTCACATATACTGTTTTGGACCATTTTCACTCGTTTTCACCTGTGATTCATAATGACAACCACGGACGAGGATAACCACGGTAGGTTTGTCATTTCAGCAGTAAGAGATGTACCCAGCACTGTATCAACGCCATGCGTGGAACCTGTAGTATGACACATGTCTGCATGTTTATCTCGATCCAGAAATAGACTATAAACAGATGCAGACAGAATATCCTTTAATAAGCTATGGCTATGCACACACTAGGTTATGTACAGGCCACCCTATTTTTGTCTCGACAGTTTCTGGTTTTATAGTGGTGGTTAATATGCAGCCATGGTTAATGTCATGTCTTAAAACATACTGGAGAAGTGTGACTTCCACTACGATTTCTTCCCTGTTCCCATCTACAGGAGTTAAGTGCTGTTTATGATATGCTGCATTTTATATATACAGTGTATAACGCCAGACCCATATATCCATCCCATTAGTTTTTTTTCCAGTCCTTCTTTGGATAAGCCCTACTATTATTTGTGTATAAAGTGTACTTTGTCCTGTGGCACACTTCATCAGATCAAGAGACTGAATAGGCAGTGAATGTGGTGCTCTGTCCCAGGGGAGAGGGCACATTTAATGTTGGTCTGGACTAGAACCAGCTGTTGTTGGCTACAGTACTTGACCATGAGGGGACACTCACTGAGAAAATGATCGTAAGTTCTTACTAAGGACGACGGCTAGGATACCATCTCCTGGAAGCGGAGGTGTCTGAAGGCAGGCGTACGATATGACCTACATTTCAGCGAAGCGTAGTGAGAAATCATCTACCTCTAGAGAGCCCTGTCATAAACACGCTTCTGCATTGGACGCCGGGTGCTTTTAATCACTCAGCTTTTTGGGCTCAACAGGTCCTACAGGGAAGTGTGTAGTAAGATGTCGTCTGTTATTGTGTGCTGGAAAGTATTTTGTGTCTGACAAGTGTTATTTGACACAGTGGAATTTGGCTGGCAGAGGTCCATAATGATGGAAGTTCCACTCATAATGAAAAAGACAAAAATGGGTTTATTGCCATCCAAAGAAAGTCTCACTTGTCCCATTTGGCACTGTTGAACAATGTTGCTTGGGTGCCTTTTGGATAGTCAAATGTTTTGTGGAAACATACCCAGGCTGACAAAATAAAATGTGGAGGATTCTTAATAGCTCTTTTGCCATTAAAAATGCCATCTATGAAAACCATTTTACAAAAACAAATGATAGAACAAATGTTCCAAGCGTGGATACCAGAGGAACCTCTTTGCCGCTTCTGTGATGTTCTGCAGGCTTTCCTTAGACAAAGTAGATGTGGTTTTTGTAGGTGGCGAGTTATTTATCTTTAGAAATGTGCATTCGAAGTGTGTGCTACAATTGGCCTGGCCTCTAGTGGGCAGTTTAGGCTGTGTATTTCTGTTCTTATTGAGGACACAGTGGCCTCTTTGTGCTGCCCAAGTGTCTGTGTGTAAGCGTGTGGAAATGTCAGCACTGACGGGCATATGGTCCGGTAATGGAAGCTGAAAAGAAACCCAGCTCCGGGTCCTTTTAGCCTTTTAACGGCTCTTCCAGGACCAGCCCTTTCTTGGGCTCGCCTGCAACCATTGTGAGCTAAATGTCAGAACAAGACAGCAGTTAAGTGTTTCCCCACTATCGACATGAGAGAGAACAAGACAGCAGTTAAGTGTTCCCCCACCATCTACATGAGAGAGAACCGTGGGAAACTCAAGGACTGTGCTGGCATTTATCCCCCCCCCCCCACACACACACACACAACTCTCAGTCTTTAAATTGAGGACTTCATTTGAATTGAATTTGTTTTCTATAACACAACTAAGTTGCAGGCTTTATTAATCCAACACACTGCACACTCTAGATGTGCACTGTGGATTGGGTCCACCCCTTTTATCAGTAAAGGGGGGGGGGGGGGGGGGGGAAGGGGGCATATCCCAAATAATCCCACATTAGTAGGCACCTTTGGGGGTGTCACCTGGGTAGACCTGGGGTGGTGCCAGCTGCCCAAACAGCAGTGGGAGGCGGGGGCTGAGGGGATCAGACAGGCACTGGAGGGAGAGGCTGCCCTGGTTGAGATCTCGTCTGAGACCTCCTGGGTCGTACGCTGCCGACGACCCCCCTGTGGAGTCCCAGCAATCAATGGTGGGGGAGCCACTTCCTGAGCTCCCGCTACTAGCAGGCAGTGAGTTTCAGAGGGAGAGGGAGAGGGAGAGAGAGAGAGGGAGAGGGAGATGAAGGTTGCAGAGGAGGAGGAGGGGGCAGTTTTGTACTGTACAATGTCACACTTATCGAGTTTGCACTATATGGTGACCATAAAATTACAAGGAGTTTCTAATTCAATATTGAATATATTAGAAACTCAGAAACGATATAGTGATGTTGGTTGCTGAAGTGGAAAGTTATAGTTAGAGTTGAGGTATTTAGCAAATGTTAGATAAAAAATCAGTAAAAACAACAATGTATGTCAAAGTAAGAAAGCTATTTTTTATTTATTCTGCTAAACCATTACTGGAGCATTGTGTTTGTGTAGTGCTTTTAGATTAACGCTGTCCATTTCCCCCCATTAAAAAGACACAGCAGCAAATAAGCACATTCAAGAGAGTGGCAATTACCATTTCAACAGACTTGTGCAGCTTCACAGGTCAGCTCCCATGAACTCTGACTGTATGCACTGAAAGATATAGCCCTGTAAAAACCATGCATATTCCTAGAGTCAGCCCACTCTAGTGTGACCCCCTTTACTGTGGCTTCAAACCACTTATGCTAACAAATTCACCACATGCTTGCTGATGGGCTGTGGGTCCACCACAGACCACGCTATTTGTTCTACAGGAAAGCCAAACATTTATATCCCCACACTCACCCACCCAGAAGGTGGTAGCGGTGATGTTCAAGCCCAGAGAAACCAAAGAAGAGGAAGAGGAAGAACAATCTGCGATCCGTTGGTACAGTAAACCAGCTCTTAGGCTGCGCTTGAAAGGGAGAGAGACCATTTTCTGGCAAGCAAAAGTGAGAGGGCCATTTGTAATGATGAATTCTAAATGTGTTGACTCTTGATGCCCAGGTCAGCAGAGGATAAGCCTGTCACTCCATACACAATGAGCAAAACACACACAGGCCAATTCTCACTCATGCAGTGTTTCCAAATCCAAGCAGGTGTTGTGTCATCTTGGTTGTCCATTTAAATATGAATGGTATTAATGTTCATCTGGTGGCGTATAGTCCCCTCAGTAGTAGTGGCGCATGAGCGATGCTGAGTTGGTTCTGCTTAGTGTGACCAACTTAGAACAGTGCTCTAACCACAGTGAGTTACAATGCATTGTCTTTAACACATTGTTTAATACATTTGAACTCATCTATGACATCTATGAAACATGCCAGGACTGAGCCCTATTTAGCAACTTCACTAAATGAGTGTCTCCAGTTTGGTTTTATACCAGCATGGGACAGCCCATCAATACCAACTCCCCAGGAACGCTCTCCGCTGTATCTCCTGATTGCTGCGGGCGCACGCAAGCAATGGGGCTGTAGGACTGGCCCAGTGAATACTGGTGCTGTAGGACTGGCCCAGTGAGTACTGGTGCTGTAGGACTGGCCCAGTGAGTACTGGTGTGTGAGCTGGATTTGGACTTATGCCTGTGCATGCTGCTGAACTCAGTTGAGTGTGTGTTCTTCATCCAAAGCTAGAATCTATAAATGACAGTCAAATTCAAATACTCATGCATTGGCACTGCATGCAGTACTGCGATACGTATTGTTAGTTGGCTTGAAATTTGATGGAGATCTCTGTCTTTTCATTGGTCAACGTCATACCTGGAATTCTTTTGGTAGGTGAATTTTGATGGGGTCATTTCACAACAATCTGAGAGAGAGAGAGAGAGAGAAAGAGAAAGAGAGCATGAGGAGGAGGACTCAGATGGAAGCCCAGGAGGTTTGTGCAAGTAACAGGATACCTGAGTGCAGACAAACAATTTGTAGCAGGAGCAGAGCAAATTTGCACACGAGTGGGGTCTATTTGAGAGAGAGGGCAGGTTTTGAGGGAATACCTTACCAAATCTGTATGTGAAATGAATAAATAATGCTCTTAAATTGAAAGACCATGCTATTGATTAAAGATAAGAAAAAATATATATGTTAAAGGTATGCTAACAGTGGTGCTGGATAAAACCCAAGATTTTCCTTTTAATCTGCAACAAAGCAAATTAATCAGATTAAACTTGTGCCTGTTTGTAATGTCCATCAAGTAATACACAGAGTTGAAACATGGCCATTGTGTTTCCGGTAGTGTACTGTTGTGGGTGTTGTGAGACAAGACTATAAATGGAACAGGCTCAGTCAGCAGGATGCTGTTACGATGAGTGAGCAGGACTCCAGGGCAAGGTTGCTTCCTTGCTGTTGCCTTTGTTCTTTGATTATGCCTCATGTGTCATTTGGCTTTAAGAGAGACATCTGCTCATTTTATTTGTCTTTTTTATATTTAGAAGACAGGGTTACTTAATGTTTACTCTCTGTTTTAAAGAACCACTGTCAGCAAGTGCTCCATCTTGTTGTATTATTTAGCTGGATGCATAATCAGCAGGATGTAGAGTTTGATATATGTGTGTGAGTGTATATCAGTCTCATGTATCCTAGACTAATGCTTCAATTGAGTTTCCTTTGTTTGTGTATCATTCATGTTGTGTGAGTGCTTGCTTGCTAACAGAGATGCATGCTGGGCTGAAGGGCTCATTAGCACCAGACTCAACCCCTTGGGTCAAAGCGAGGGCTCCAGGGGCTGCCCTGGCCAATAAGAACACCCTAGGAGATGGAGTCAGGGACACCCTGTGTGGAAGGAAGGAGTCTGGGACTCCTTATCTTCCTGAGATGCTCATCACGGGTCTAGAGTGAAAATGTGCTTTTATGGCTTTCTGTGGATGAGGTTACTTGTGTTCTATGGTGGTATGGTAAGGTGTTAACGGCATCAAGATCACGCACTCAGTACCCAGGGAGCACACAGCCAAAAGAAAATCATATCTGTACTGTAAGTTGCTGTGGGGGAAAAATGCTAAATGAATTGACGTCATGTTTTTTGCTCCATACAAATGTAGTCATTGATGTCCTGGATCTGTAAGCTGATGGTTGGAGAGGTTTGGTTGTGAAGGGTTACTGGTGATAGTACACATGATGATAGAGGATTACTGGTTATAGTACACATGATAATAAAGGTTTGGTTGTAAAGGATTACTGGTGATAGTACACATGATAATAAAGGTTTGGTTGTAAAGGGTTACTGGTGATAGTACACATGATAATAAAGGTTTGGTTGTAAAGGGTTACTGGTGGTAGTACACATGATATGCAGAACTCACTCCTTGGCCCATCTCCTTTTCTGAATCCGCCGGTGCTATTTCTGCACATCTGGGTTATTAATTCTCAAGTGGGCCTTCTGAATTAGTGGCCAACTACCACCGAAATGTAATAAGATTTTGGTCGATAAAGCGCAACATTAAGTTACCCTCCCCAGAGGTGGGAGTTGCATGACGGTATGTATTTGAAAACCTCTTTGTCAAGTCCTCTGAGGCCCTGTATGGTGTGGGCTTTAACAGTACAGCTGTCTTCCACCCTCCCATGCCCTCTCCCAGTCAAACAGCCTTAACTGAGCACCACACTTGGCCCTTGAGTACATCAGGCTTGCAGCTTGAACTGTTTCCATCCTTCATGTCAGATAGCTATGCAGCTGCCTGACACCACCCTGACACCATCCCCTCCTCCACCCCTCCCCTCCATCTCACACATTCTTCTGTAAACGCTTCATGCCTCAGGATTCAGCATCATTGAAAAATTCATTGGCTCTCTCTCTGGCCGTGTTATTTATTTAGATCCGTTTGATACCCCAAGTCACCCCTACGCTTTAGTTCTCCTCTGCTCCAGGTCGAGACGCAGGTTTGTCTGCTGAAGCAAACACTCGGTACAGTCAGCATGTTGAGATTTCTGTGTTTATAACACACGGATCTCGGATAAACAGACAGACAGACAGACGTGTGCATTTGTGTGAGGTGATGCGTGTATGGATGTTTTGTGTGTGTATGGGGGTGCATGTGTAAATAGGGCTGTGTGTGTGTGTGTGTGTGGGTGTGGGTGTGGGTGTGGGTGTGGGTGTGTGTGTGTGTGTGTGTGTGTGTGTGTGTGTGTGTGAGTGCACTGAGGAGGAAAAGAGGAGGCTGGAGTCACATTGTATATAGTGTGAGCCCAAAGTAGGTTAGTTGGTAGAGATCTGTGCACAGCTGTGTGTGTCTTCTGTTTCCTCCATTCTGATGGAAATGGTGTTTAATCGGACTCTCTATCTCTCTCTCACTCTCTCTTTCTCTCTCTTTCTCTCTCTCTCTCTCTCTCTCTCTGTATGTATGCCTGTGTGTCATATTTCTCCCATTCCAGTGGAGTTGGTTAATCACACTGTGTGTGTATGTGTGTGTGTGTGTGTGTGTGTGTGTGTGTGTGTGTGTGTGTGTGTGTGTGTGTGTGTGTGTGTACGTGTGTGTGTGTGTGTCACATTTCCTCGCATTCCGTCAGTGGGGATGAGATGCTGGTTAATCTGAGCGGTTGGTTGTGGGGGTTGTGGGGGATTTGCAGGGCCTGCAGCTGGGACTGGGGCTGGGCTGAAACACATGGGCCTGCTCAGGAAGTCAGAGCAGGGCTAGATGACAGGGGCAGGATTAGGGGTCAGGGGCTCAGAACTAGCTGGTTGTCACTCTTCACAGGGAGGGAGACACGACGCACAGCAGTCTGAAGCTTACGCTTCCCCTACCCCTGCTCCAGCTGCAGGAACCAGACTATGCAAGGAAACTATGCAAGTCTGTGCAATGAATATTGCGTTGGTGTTTAAAGTGATGATTTATTAATGTAGCCTCAAGAATGGACAATATTATGTGTGATCCAGTGCTAATGACTGGAGAAAGGCACTATTATAAATCTATTAATGTGAATGATCGAATGAACATGTTGAAAAAGAAGTCAGTGACAGGAGATGAAGATATCATGGTGTGAGCCAGCATCACTACATGACACATCACAGTGGAGGCTGACAGGCAGCTGTCATATGCAACTGATCACACCGGAGCAGCCAGGGAAAGTAATGTGGTGTTGGTGAACCACTGCTGGTAGTTGGCAGGCTGAGTCTTAAAGGCAGTGAATCAGCGCTGACCTCCCCCCTCCCCCTCCCCCTCCCCCTCCCCCTCCCCTCACATCTGCACATGAGCCGTGCATGCAGACTCAGTGGAACCCCAATCAGCATCCTAACGCCAACAATGGACTCTAGAGAATGAGGATGTGGAGTAAAGATAAGAAGGATCAAAATAGAACAGTCGCTCAGGTCCTCAGTGTCAGATCCTGCAGTATGACATCTTAATGGCATTATCACCGCTGACTGGTCGACTCAGCCACAGTAGGGTTTGGAGATGAATGTGTGTATGATTTAGATTGATTCTGATGTTGTTTATTGCATATTCAAACAGTTCTCTGATATTGTATTTGCAGTTGTCCAATAGGTTTCATTTGTGTGGGAGGTTCCCTTCCAATGCCCCCAGATGCTATCCCTCCCTTATCCCCTGTCTACACTAGGATTGGGTTTCTTCGAAAGAAACAAGTGATTATAGTAGTTTTATCCGAACAAAAATGTAGCTGTGTGTAGTATAGAGGGAACATGATGAAAAGACAGTTCTTATCATAAGCATCTTAGTAATATCAACAAGTCAATTTCACTGCCAGAGGACAAATCTGTGGTCTGTAGTCTTTTTTCAGTGTTGTATCAGTCATCTTTGTGCCCTGCTAATATCAGTGCTTTTACAAGGCTGACTTGTCAAGGCTGGCAGCTTAAAAGTCAATCCATCATCAAGCTGGATGGAGCAGGATCAGAGGGATGGGCAGAGGGGTGATAATCAAGGGCTTACCACATGAGTCTAAGTGGGCTGGACAGGCCCACAAACTGTCCTCAGATGACTCTCTCTCTCTCTCTGTCCAGCATTTCATTTCATCATGTTGTTTTCATTTGTTTTTCACCAGTGTTTTGTTTTCATGCTTTCCCAAATGTGCTTGCATTGTTGGGCCTGGTATTCTCACAGGCCTGGGGTTATTTGCTTTGTTTCGGTGGGCTTTGTATTCTTGTTGCTGTGAGCTCATGTGTTTGGTATGAGGATGTGTATGTTAGGATGAAGAGGATGTGTATGTTAGGATGAAGATGTCAAGGCCACCAGGGGACTGGCTGCTCAAAGCCCGAAGGTAGTAACCTTGAGTCAAGTGTGTTGTTTTGTTTCTAACTTCAAGAGCAGGCGAGGGCTCAGATCAGCTGTTTCACACAGAGGATGTTTCCTGGAGATACGGGGAGTCACTTGGCCCCGCAGGATCTCCTCAGACTGGGCGAAGCTTCAAGGTGATGAGAGGGAGTTGAGAATCCTGCACTGTTGGGAACTGTGTTGTGAACTCTAGCAGGTGAGAATGGTTCCCCAGGTGAAGAGGCCAAACCTGTTGAGATGCAGCAGCCTCCAGATGTCCCTGTGACCAAGCAAACAGTCACAGTCCAGCCAGGTTCACATGGACTCATTTCTACTGGCGTTTTCCATGATAGTGCATACCTTTATCCAAAGTGCCTGACAGGACGGTGAATGAGGAGGTTTCTATGATGTGGACTGGTGCTCTGTGGGAGTTGTTCAAAAAGGCTGAATGATAACAGGAACCACAAAGCCCAACCTCAGATGGAGATTTCATTGGAGACGTCATGAACGGTGCCAGAGCATGGTCCAGAAGCTTCTAGAAAACAAAGAACAGCTTGTGAAAGCACCAGAGAGCCAAAGACCACAGGATGTCGGACCTTCTCCACCCACGTCACATTCGATCCGCAATAAAAGCGATCCCGGTCTCTCTTCTCTTTCTGTCTCTCTTTCTCTCCCCCTCTCTCTCTCTCTCTCTGCCCTCCCTCACACACATTTCTCCTCTGCTTGTGTTCTTTCACAGACACTGGAGAGTGTGGGGTTAGTGCTCCAGCCCCCGCCCTCTCCTCTATACTGGTTTCCAGATGTGCTGTCTGGCTGGGGGGAGCCAATATAAACAGGTCCTGTCAGAGAAGCAAGAGGCCTGTTTGTCTCCCTCTGCATGCCTCTCTATCAGACGGCCTGGAATGAGAGCCTGCGCTCATTTCCTGAGTGACTCACGGAGGGCCGAGGGGCGAGGCAAGGAGCGTCCACAGTGGCCTCTCCATTCGATCCGAGGGACCTTAATACTGTCCCAATCCTGACTTCTTCAAAGTCCCCAAGTGGCTGGGCTCAACCTCTTTGTTATGACTCGTTCATGTTTTCAAATCAACGGAGCCCCCCTCCCCACATCAACACAGTGACCCAGGTTTACCCATTGGGGTCGGTGCTGTTCTCCCCCAGCTTGACCCTTATGCTGTGTTACAAGCTTGTCCTTTTTCAGGCCAGTTTCGACGCCTAATTTGTCCCCAGCATTGCCCTGCTTTTAACATAGTTTAATGTGGGCCACACACTGCAGAATGAAATACAGTTTTGCTGACAGCTAAGTTACAACAGCTGAGGCTAAAGTTGATTTTCCTCAGGATTCAGTGGAAAAGACCTCATGTGCCACTTTCCATTACATCCTCATGGTCTCCACATCGCACATCTGAAGTGGCTCATTCAACTAAGCTGCAGCTTTTGCTTTGAAGACTGAAGGTCAAGGAGGACTATATGATAAGGAGCAGAGAAGTGGGAAATGGAGCAAGTAAATCACTAATCAAGTGGAGATAAAGAACAACAAGCCCCTGTGCCAAAAGCTACTAATCTAATTGGTCAGAAGAGCATGGCAGTCAATGGGCCAAAAATAGAGCAATTAGCCTGTTGTTTTTTCACCACCATCAGGAAGAGGAAGGAAGCTTTGGATTCTGGGCCCCAGACGTGGAGGAGCAGGCTAAAACAGCTTTGCCATGAATGCCCCTTTTGTGCCGGATCCCCACTCAAGCAGGTTTTACTGTGGCGAAAGGGGGTATTAAGTGTTATGCTTTTGGAGTGCCAGGTAATCTCTGTGTGTTTGCAAAACCTTTTTATTTCTTCTAACTCCACACTCTAGGTGGGTGCGTATGGATATAGGTTGAATCGGGGTGCTCTCACATCAAAGAGCAGATGTCAATCACAGTCTGAAATCTCCATGAGTCCTCTGTCTTTGCACTGAAGTTTCCATCTGGAGCCATTTGGAGTGTTCGTTCATGTTCAAAATATTAGTTTAAAACAAAAGGTGCTGTATTCTTGTCTGGAGCCTTTCAAGCCAGATGACTTCTCCAGACTAATGGCTTCTGCAGGTCTTTTTCTGCAGTATTTTTTGGATGGAAGCTACTGATTTTTTTAAAGGGCACTTCATTAAAAGTACATTAATTGTAAATGGTTTCATGTCTTTTAAAGACCTCATTCAGTGTATGAAATGAGCTTTGAACACTTCTCTATGATATTGTGTTCTGCAGGAGAGGTATATACGTACATTTGGAAAAGAAGCCCTTTGAAATGCTTCTTCACCTTTTCCCATATGAACTTGTGAAAACTGTGCATGTTTTGGCAACCTTAGTGTGAGGTGACGGCCTGTAAATGTGTGAGTGCCAGACTAACAGAAGCTTGCATGTGTGAAACAGAACAGGTCTTAAAGAATTACTGATCAACCTTTCCAGTTCCGATTTTAGTCAAAAAAGAATGTCCAGCCATGATGTAAGTTCTGAAACCCAGTGGTGGCGTCGTGAGTTCCTCTCTACTTCAGACCCACGTGTGGAGGTGGAGAACTGTCTCACGGATAGCAGCCAGTTACCTGTTAAACAAGTAGATCAAAACATAGATGCTTTTCAGGGCTTATCTCTTGTGGCACCTGGAAGTGTTGCTTAGCACACTGCAAAATACTGAAATCTGGTTTGAGGCTGACTGAAACATAATAACTGTTAAAGAAGCCATAGCTTCTCAGGTACATATGTATGAGTTGTTGGACAGAGCCAAAGCAGTGCAGTGCAGTGCTCAATGTGGTGTCTATGGTTAGCAGCAAGATACTGGACTGTTGTCTCCCCTTTGTTCCCCAGCTCTTGGCCAGAAACACAGTCATGTCTTCACTTTCCTAACAGCATTTTAGCAGCACAGGCTACAGTACACCACAGTATTTTAGCTGTACTGCCTCATGAACTGTACCGTTCAGATGAAAACGGGTCTTGCCTTCCCTCCGAGAGTTGAACAAAAAAAGGAAAAAATCACAGCCTATTCCTGGGATTCGTTGTCGTTTCACGGCCCTTCTCTATTTGGAGCTCCTGCAAGCAGGGGCAGAGCAGAGAAGTGAAGAGACCGTGAGGCCAGACAGAGAGTAGAGGCAGAGCAGTGAAGAGACCGTGAGGCCAGACAGAGAGTAGAGGCAGAGAAGAGAAGAGACCGTGAGGCCAGACAGAGAGTAGAGGCAGAGCAGTGAAGAGACCGCGAGGCCAGACAGAGAGTAGAGGCAGAGAAGTGAAGAGATTGTGAGGCCAGAGAGAGAGGCCGGTCCAACTTGCCAGGGTAGTTTCTGGAAGGAATGCAAGCTCCATGCATGTGTGACAGTGGGCTGGCAGGGGGAAGAACTGTCAGGGAAAACTTTAATGTCAAAGCAGCAGAGCAACCAGTCGTCAGTCTTCTTCACACCTCCCTGTGTGGAGGTGGTCAGCATTGGAGACCACACACAGATGTGGCCAGGAACGTTGAAATGTCCGCCATGCGAGCCAGAAAGAGCAGGCCTTGGAAATGGAGCCAAGGGGGTATGTAAAAGATGTGAAAGAGCTTTGATGTGTGTATGTGCGTGTGTGTGTGTGTGTGTGCACGCACACACACATGCACACAGTGAGCCTTTTTATGAGGAGTGCTGATAGAGGTTGATGTTGCTTGTGTAAGCTTTCTGGCGTGGAAGGGGGCTGAGGTCAGTGGTGGAGCCTAGCCTGCTGTTTTTGCCCGGGAGGAGAAGGAGCTGCTCCAGTCAGTGCAGACATCATCTCTCATTGTCGAGGAGGCAGCCTTCTCTTTAAACCAGGAAGTCCAGCTCTGGTGTATTCCCCCCCACCTGTGCTGCTGTGCTGTGATCCAGAGCCTTTGAAACCTAAACCGTTTGACCGAGGGGTATTGATTATTATTGGGACTGAGTGAGCCTCCCATGTAAGGCCTACAAGATCACAGGCCTGACCTGACCATTTCTTGAATCAGCAGTCTGCCAATATCTGCCTGTTTTAATCATGGCTTCTGTCTCGGGCATCTGTCTGTGTCTGGAATGACAGAATGAGGTGTTCCAGCAGGGCGGCCATGCTCCGCATCGTCAATGAGCTGATGAAGGGCTTGTGATGCTGCCTTATGTAGAGGCACATCACCACCACCACCACCACCACCACCACCACCACCACCCCACCCCACACCTCCTAAGCAGCCTTACAGTCACAAGATGTGGATAAGCAGTTGGTGCGTCCAGCCGAGAGATTTAGAGCGTATCGGAAATTCCTTCTACGGGGTATCACATGGCAGCGCACCAAGGAAGGCTTGGCCGTGCCGTGGGCATCACAGTTGGCTTGGCATGATAGTGTGTCATTCTGTCACATGGGCTTAGGGGAGCAGGACTGCCGGCATGTGGGCCAACAGCATCTGATCTGCTAGGGAGGTAGGGACTCATAATGGGGACTGAGCTCCTGCCCTGTGCACCTGTGGATGTTCCTGAAAGAAAGTAACCTTAGATGTTACACTGTTGCAGCAAGCATTTCATCAGAAGCCCAGCTGATGGCTGATCAGGTTTGAGTTCATGAATATTTTCTGCAGAACTGCTTTATACATTGGTAGTCTCCCAACTCTACGTCTCCCAACAAAGGAGTCAAAGGATGCCAACAAGAACTGATTGCTACTTTACTCCTTTCACCAAACAAAACAGGCAGTGGAGAAGAGTGATGGTGGATTAGGGTTGGTGCTTTGAGACTGCGCTGTGATTGTTGTTTTCAGTGTTCAGTGATGTGTGGATGTCAAGGTCATCAAAATATGTCTATCATCAGTTACCTACTTCACCCAACTGACAGTTTAAAAATGCAGACTCTGTGATGGCATAAACACACACACACACACACACACACACACACACACAGGGCCGGCTCTAGCCCTTTGGTTGCCCTAGGCGAGATTGAGTTTTGCGCCCCCCCCCACACACACACAATACTTAACATCACTTAACTTTGCATAGCAGTTTTTTCACCCACTTATAATTATACTATTCTACATTGCAGTTCAACAATAAATGTTGCATGGACAACAAACACCAGAATAGTTTCAGAACATTTTCTTTTTTATTAGTTTAAATTAGTGCTGTCAGTTTAACGCGTTATTAACGGCGTTAACGCAAACCCATTTTAACGCCGTTAATTATTTTATCGCGAGATTAACGCGAGAGATTTAGATTTTTTTTTTTTTTATTTTTTTTTTTAGATTAACGTTCTTTTTGGCCTCGCAAACTGTGTAGTAGGCTAACGTTACGGTTTGAGAGTGAATGGTGAGCGCCATACGGCGAAATGGATGATAAAAAGCTTCTGAATGGAAAGTTTACTTTTAAAAGTTGTGTTGTGCAAAAGAAGCAAGCTTCACTGTTGTCTGAAAATGTCAACAGGCAGCTGGCTGAAAGCAAAGAAGTAGTAGGCTTACCTTTTATTGGTAACCTAACTGTTACAGTTCATTGTTTCTGAAATAAGAGGCCTGACTGCTATGTTCCCAGCAAATTTGAAAAAAAAAAATACAATATTAAGCCATGGTTTAACTGCAATATAGGCTGAGTCCTTGTTTACCTGAAATTTTATTTTGTACCGCCCTATTTGGCAATGTTGGTTTTCAATAAAATAAAACATTTGCATAAAGCAAGCCAATTCACTTTTCCATGTTGATAAGGGCATTCAAATTAAAATAAAATGATGGAAAAAATAAATAAATGAAGGGACATTTAGAATAGATAAAATGTTTCGATTAATCACGATTAATTTTGAGTTAACTATGACATAAATGCGATTAATCGCGATTAAATATTTTAATCGTTTGACAGCACTAGTTTAAATAATTTATTACACACTCAAAGTTAGGATTAAGTTAACTCCATAAACTGTGCAAAACACTCTTAAGCACCTGTAAGGACATTTAAGCAAATTATGACCCTCTATACCCTAACTATACCCTCTACAAACAAAAGTGCTTTTATGGATACTGTACGTACCTCTACAAAATATCTCAAATACCTCACTACAATTCTTCCAGTCATTTAGGCCACTCCTAATGAGGTGGTCATTTTTCTGTGAAAAGAGCTTGCAGCAGAAGCAATACAGAGTATTATTTTTCCTTGAATATACAAGCCAGCTTCTCTTGATTTTCTCCCCATTTACTAATTTCCTGTAGAAGTTGTTGTGGTGGCAGCTTCTCCCATCATCTCTTTTTGGAAATGTAAAGTCTGGACTGGTCTGGTATGGTCCTCTGCAAACTAACTCTGTCCTTACCGGATCACAGAGGGCTGGCCAGTCAGCAGGATCTATAGGTTCTCCCTGGATAGCAGGAATTGTGGAGGGTGAGGTGTCTGCAGGCGGCAGTGTAGTTTCACTGGTGCCCAGAGTGCTTGATGTGGTCCTGGATGTCCCTTCACCTTCACCTGTATTCAAGCATATTGTATAGCCAGACAAGCGGTGTTTAATATAATAAGTGAAATGATCATGAATCTGGTTGAACTTCTTTAAGAAAACAAGCTATTGTATTCTTACATGCTAACATGTTTCTATTGTACTTTAAAGCATGGATGTGGCTTGAATAAATACTATTAAATAGACTCACCTGATGCAGGCTGTGTGTTCCTGGCCTGTGTGTTACTGGCCCCTTGAGCACTACTGGATGTCCCTTCTCCTGCAGCTGTATTTAAACACAGAGTTCATCCATGCTGTTCGTTACACAGTTGCATTTGGTCATTTCTATCATCCTACCACATAGTTGCATTGTACAAATAAATTTTATCTGACCATGTAACTTGTAGTAGATATATTACAATTACTGCCACAAGGCTAAATAATACTAGGCTACTGATTACAATTAGTAGTATTAATGTGATGTGATTATTAAAGTAATAATTGCTAATAATAATAACAATAACAAAAACAGCAACAGTAGTACTAGTTGTGTAGGCTACTTACAAAGTTCAGAGGGAGGCAAATCAGGCGTCCTTTCTACAGTGGCCTCTGCAAAAATTGCCTGAGTGCATCTGGCCAATTTAAAACAAAAATAAACAACATTTTTAGTATATTCCTGGGGAGGAACTGTACAGAAGGGTGAACACCACCACTATCCCCAAAATGGTTACTGTGTGTGCACCTGCTAGTTGTGAATTCACTAAACAGAACTTATGCCATTTATAATTAATGTAGACAGCAACTGTACTTTTCATAACTAGCATACGTTATCCAGATATTGGTCTTTTGACATTTACATCCATGTAGGTTATCAGTGAAGTTACGTTTGCTAGTAATAGCCTACGTAGCAAATTAGCAAAGTAACAGTCGCTAGCTAGCTATAGCTAGCCTAAGTGACAGCAATAAAACGTCCAATATTAGGTGATGCACAATACTACATGTATTTCGTTTGACACCTTAATGGCTGAGATGAGAAGACTTACCTCTATACTTGGCTTTCTTTTCCTCTTCTTCCTTTTTTCGTTTTCGTCCCTGTGCTCCAGATGGTATTGACCGCTTCATTTTTGCGAATGTCACGTAGCTGACATGCTCACGGCTCACCCTGGCAGTGTGCAGGAGCCCTCACGTAACTAACGTAACGTAACTTAACGCAACCGCGACAAATGATCGACAATAACCATCAATTCAAAAATCTAATCTAAAAATCAGGTTGACAAGTAAACGTGTGGCTGAAGGGGCGCCCTAGGATGATCATGATTAATAAACATGTTTTAATTTGCTTGTTATTCTAACTATGATTAATGGGAAGTAGGTCCAAGGGCGACACTAGGGCGCCCCCAACCCATTTGTCGCCCTAGGCAGTCGCCTAGTTCGCCTATAGCAATCGCCGGCCCTGCACACACACACACACACACACACACACAGTCACAGTTCTGTCACCTCTGTCCTCTTTCTTTTTCCTGACTAGACTCAAGTCATGTATAATTCATTATGTGCTTGAGAGAAACTCCTCAGCCTCAATGATATCAAATTACCCAGCGTTTTGGCTAGCCTGTGTGCTTGCAAACACACAGTGGGGGATTGTCATCAAGCTCTGTGCTTCAACAATTGGAGACACTATCCACCCCACCACCCCCCCATCTCTGTGTTATTTGACAGCGGATGAATTCTGAGACCATGTGGATACGTGTGTGTGTATTGTGTGTGTGTGTGTGTGTGTGGGTGTGAGAGTGAGTGGGAAGGCACTCTGCTTCGAGCATTAAGCGTAGGCTGCCTGCGGGCAGGCCCGCCATGAGGATGGGGGGGTGGGCCCTTGGAGCTCATCTTGTCGCTCGGCCCGAGCAAGACTCACGGCAGGTTTGGCTGCGGGGGTAGCACTTGACAATCACAGCTTTATACTCGCTGCTATGAACGACTCAGCAAGCGTTCATTTTCATTTGACTTATTCATTCATTTATTGATTTGTACAAGTAGTGTATTAATCACGTCATTCCCCCCCTCAACCAAGAAGGTTGTCCTGCGGATATTGATGAACAACAAATTAATTGTGAAGCAGCTTAGTGAGGTTATTCAACCGGCCTTTTGTTTCCCAAGCCATGGATGGAGGAGGCTGGATGAGGGGCCCAATCTGCCACGGCTCCGGTGTGAAAGTGACCCACTTCCCCTGCCTGCCTGCCTGCCTGCCTGGCTCTCGGACTCAGAGCGATAGTAACACATGGAGGTGTGGGGGCTGCAGGCTGCTGCTGACTGATCTGTTCGGCAGACTATAGTACCACAAGAGGACAGTGTGTGTGTGTGTCTGTGTGTGTTTGTGCCCCCGTGATTGTTTGTATGTGTGAGCGTGTATGTATCTGCGTGCATGTGTGCGTGCGTGTGTCTGTTTAATACGGGTTACATAAAGCATGTATTGCAGCAATATCCTGCTCTACTCAAATGACTTGGGGCTCGGCCAACTGTAGCATCGGCTTGCTAATTATAGCAGAGCAAGGAAGCCACTCTCAGCCTAACAAATAAAATCAACAATTCTTCAGTTTAGCAGATGCTCAGTGTTTGGGCCTGTGCCTGGGCATTCAGAGCTGTTGGGATTTAATAATGAAGGCTCCTTCCTCTCTATTGGCATGCAGTCTCTTACCTTCCAGTGAAGTGGCTCAGGCACTGTGGAAAACTGGAGCACAAGCCAGTGCAATAGATCATGGATTTGTTGATTCAGTTTTCCTTGCAGGAATGTCTGTGTTTTTGGTGAAATGCAAGGTCAGAGATGCGAGTGAGGACTAAAAACAGCTCTTGTTTTCCTTTTCTTTTTCGCTTGCAGTACCAGAGGACCTGTCCTTAGAAGAGAGGGATGAGTTGTCAAACATACGGAGACGAAAGAAAGAGCTTCTGGATGACATTGAGGTGAGAAACTGATGAAGGGAGATGGGAGAAACCCACCCCGGCTCTTTCCCCTCCTAACATGTCTTTGCCTTGCCAACCCAATCCCCTTGACTTCTACAGGACCAATATTTTCCACCATTGGTATAGATGTCAACGTTATATGTCAATCTGAAAAGTATATGCAAGGTTATGGTCATAAATAAATCACATATTGTAGCTTTTAGCTGATGAGGTTTTTGGTTGATTTCTGAACCTTACAAAAAGTATGCAGTCAATGCAACTATAATAATTGAGTGAAATGTCAATACGACCAATAACAGCCTATGAAATGGAGTCCCAGCCTGACAGGCTTTAACTCAAGCCAATGGGCTCCCCTCAAGCCTTTCCATGCTCAGAAGGGAAATTATGGGTGTGTTGTGTTCTCTCACCAGCGGCTGAAGTTTGAAATCGCTGAGGTGATGACTGAGATCGAGCAGCTGACCTGCGTGGGCGACAGGTGAGATTCCATCCTTCCATCATCCTTCTTTTGTCTTCTCCATGCTGCTGCTCTTCACACAGTGCAGAGGATGCTGGGAAGGCCTGTGGAGGGCACGTCCTTTGTTACCAGTTAGCCCAGTAATCCCACAGCACCCACACACACGCACACACGCACACACACACACACACACAGACACACACACACACACACACACACACACACACAGCTGCTGCCAACCTCCTTTATCTGTAGTATGTGTGTTTCAGTGGGGGGGTTACTCTCTTTATGTAGTGGGCTCAAGTGCAGTATCAGTTCCAGAGAATGGAGCCAGAACACATGCTCTCTAAGGAGGTGTTGGAAACGGCGCAGCCCAAAAGACAGCTTTTAGTGCTGAAGTGTTTTCAGCAGAATATCACTAAAATGATTTGCACTTAAATATGAAATATGATGGCGATGTATCTCGATGGCAGGGAGAAATTGACTTGTTTTTTTACTTTTTCAAAGATCCAAATTCACCCAACAGTTGTTGGAATGTGCAGAGTTGTGTTGGCTTGTTGGCATCCCGAGGGGCCTTAAACTCCTCTACTCCCTCTGTACCAGACCCTTTGTGATGCAAGGGGAGTAGACATGTTGTGCAAACACGCTGTGGTGCAGCTTGTCTCCAAGGCCTCTTTGGTTTACCCTGTGCTTAATGAGTGGATATCTGTTCTCCAGCTGCAGTTCTTTACAGACCACCATATTTGTGCACGTTGCAAGACATTTCTCTGTGATACTCTTCACAGGCTGCAGACTGTCAACTCCTTTAACATACATCAGTACTCTCCGCTGGTGCTTTGGAGCTAATTGGATAGCCTTGAGAATAGCTGGCCGACCACTGACATGTTTGAGTGCCTCAGTACATTTTCTGCCACTTAAGTGATGGATTAGCGCGGCTGGTATTGTTTGGTTACGCTTCTTTTTGGAAGGCATCTCTGACACTTTCCTATTTGTCTTACAGCAAAACAACGCAGAGAAACAAACAGATCGCCATGGGCCGGAAAAAATTCAACATGGATCCCAAGAAGGCATGTTGACAACATAAACCCTCATGAAATACTGAGAATTAAGCCGTTGTTGTTTCTCTATGTTAATGATCATTTCTGCCATGTCTAATCAAGACTATGTTGATGAATATTACTTTGACTAGATTTGGACAGTGAAAGTGCCATAACTTTGCATGTGTTAATGATGTGGACTGGTGCATGTGTTAATGATGTGGACTGGTGTATGACCTTGTGTTAATGATGTGGACTGGTGCATGTGTTAATGGTGTGGACTGTTGCATGTGTTAATGATGTGGACTGTTGCGTGACCTTGGGGCTGTGTGACTTCCAGGGCATCCAGTTTCTCCTGGAGAACGACCTGCTGCAGCACACCCCCGAGGACATCTCTCAGTTTCTGTACAAGGGCGAGGGCCTGAACAAAACAGTCATCGGGGACTACTTGGGAGAGAGGTAAGCCATCCAGCCAGTCAGCTATCTGCTCCCTCCCTCTCTCTCAGCCTCTGGCCGACGGTCCGGTCTGTTTTATGTTCCTCGCTGAGGCTGAGGCGCAAGCAAAAAAAAAAGGAAGAAAAAAAGCTCACAGGAAATCGATTGTCTGGATTTAGTGAGCATGAAATGGGCGCTGAAAAAGGACAGGCTTTGGGAACACGTGTTTCTTATCTGTCTGAAGTAAATAGACCACCGCGTAGGGAAGAGACTGTCACAACAACAGGGGTATTTTATTTCTCTCTCGTGCCACATAACTCGGGTAACAACATCCTGGACCCTGCCTCTGGTGCTTCCTCTGGTGTGTTTGGGGGGTTTGGATGGGACTGGTAGAGGGTCCTCGTCAAGGCTTCCATCTGGTGCAGTCTGACAGGGCCTTCAGTGCTGGGTGTGGGTGCTGCTCAAGATTACAGCAAGCATTTCTCGTTAGTGAGTCATTACTGAGCTGTCTGTCTGTCTGTCTGTCTGTCTGTCTGTCTGTCTGTCTGTCTGTCTGTCTGTCTGTCTGTCTGTCTGTGTCCTCAGGGATGATTTCAATCTCAAAGTCCTGCAGGCATTTGTGGAGCTCCATGAGTTTGCTGACCTCAACCTTGTGCAGGCGTTAAGGTAAGCATTTCCTGACACTTGGAAAAGAGAAGGCACACAGGCCAGGAATGTCAATCCAGTTATCCGAGAGGCTTGAACTCAAAGAAAAAACAAGTAGTTAAGCCCAGACCTTTCCTAGCTGGGCTCCAACACTATTTCCATAGAAATTGAATTTGGAAATTCATGCGCGCATGTCTTCCAGAGATACTAAAATCACTGACTTTTATCTGGCGATTTAAGACCTTAAATGCTGAAGCTACAGACTCAGTCTCCTCAGTCTCCTCTTCCTCCTCTTCCTCCTCTTCCCAATGCAGGCAGTTTCTCTGGAGCTTTCGTCTGCCTGGCGAGGCCCAGAAGATCGACCGTATGATGGAAGCCTTCGCCTCCCGATACTGCCAGTGCAACCTCGGAGTTTTTCAGTCCACAGGTGAGTTACTGGAACGAAGCCAACATCCTCAAGAGTCTCATGTTCTCTCTCTGCTCTAGCTTTTGGTCTTGGCAAGCCAGACTATTTAGAGCAACTCTGGAAAGGGGGGAGTTTTAGGCAGGTTTGTCCTGCATCTGTGTCTGTACCATTGTGTTCCCACAGACCTTTCCGGGACAAAGACCTGATGTACCTTGTCCTCTACTTCATCTTAATGCACCCTGAGTGAATGTCGTCTGGTGGGTTTCAGTGCTACCGCTCTGATGCATTTCCCTTTCATCTCATTTCCTTCTGGACACAAAAGCCTGTGTCTAAATATGCACTGAAATGACCAGCGCTGTCATTCCCCACAGTACTCCATAATGTTTGGTGTGTGTATGATGTCATTCCCCACAGTACTCCATAATGTTCGGTGTGTGTATGATGTCATTCCCCACAGTACTCCATAATGTTTGGTGTGTGTATGATGTCATTCCCCACAGTACACCATAATGTTTGGTGTGTGTATGATGTCATTCCCCACAGTACTCCATAATGTTTGGTGTGTGTATGATGGAGAGAGCCTCTGATGTAGTGCTTATCTCCCTCCCACCGCTGATCTGCTGTTAATGTTAATACGGTTTCCCCTGTGATGGCCTCGTGGCTGTAGGCTGCTGCTGCAGTAATGAGATTGATCATAATGATCAAGCAATCAATAGCGCAGGGCTCCACACCCTCTGGCTGAGAGCCCTACACGTCACGCGGCTACTGTACGGCACTCAGATGAAGCACGTTGGGTTGGGTCTACACACAAGCATGCACGCTTATGCACACAAAAGCTTGCATGCACGCATATGTAAGCGGCATGCATTTACACATACACACTCACTCTCACTAACGCACACTCACACACAGCTACACACACAATCTCACACACACACATACAGCCACACACACAATCTCACACACACATACAGCCACACACTCACTCTCACTAACGCACACACAGCTACACACTCAATCTCACACACACATGCAGCCACACACACAATCTCACACACACAATCTCACACACACATACAGCCACACACACAATCTCACACACACAATCTCACACACACACACACAGACACACACACAATCTCACACACACATACAGTCACACATGCTCCACTGAGACAAGCCTCTCCAATGGGCCTGCAGGGGGGTTACGGTTCCTACTGAGTTCACACACAAGGCCAGGCCAGGGATAATGATTTCAGTTCTCTGTGTGTGTGTGTGTGTGTGTGTGTGTGTGAGTGTTTGTGCGTGCGTGCGTGTGTGTGTGTGTGTTCGTGTGTGTGTGTGTAAGCGTGTGTGCATATTTGTTTGGCTGAAGGGAACAGACCCATTTAATTTGTTGTTGCTAGTACACATGAACTTGAATGAGCGCGGTGTTGTGATTTGTTTACATGCAAGTGACTCTGGGTTGCGTGGGAGCCTCTCTGAAGCGGACTTTATTTCTGTCTGCCTGGCCTCGGGGTCTAATCTAATCAGCCCTCGACATCCTGCCCATCAGTGTGCTGTCACAATCAGAACATGATTACATCAGACTGAAATTACCTCTGAATCAGACAGAGAGCATTGCTAGGAACTGGAATGTTAGTTCTGTGTTTTATTTCTGTGGTTAGTTTGGATTGGAATTCTGGAATTTCTAGATTCAATCATGGAATCAGAAATTTTCTCTTCCTTCATGGCCAAGGTTGAGACTG
>NC_045152.1:17773466-17800966 GCF_900700415.2 Clupea harengus
CAGACCTCACCTACAGAGTCAGACCTCACCCACAGCGTCAGACCTCATCCACAGAGTCAGACCTCACCCACAGTGTCAGACCTCACCCACAGCGTCATACCTCATCCCCAGTATCAGACCTCATCCCCAGCATCAGACCTCACCCACAGCGTCATACCTCACCCCCAGTATCAGACCTCACCCACAGCGTCAGACCTCATCCACAGAGTCAGACCTCACCCACAGCGTCAGACCTCACCCACAGCGTCAGACCTCACCCACAGCGTCATACCTCACCCCCAGTATCAGACCTCACCCACAGCATCATACCTCACCCACAGCGTCAGACCTCACACTTGCACAATATGCAGACCACTGAATTGTGATAACTGACCACGTGCTCTAGTTTTTTTATTCTGTCCCAAACTAAATATGGTATTGGGTCATTGTCTCCATTCCTCAGGCCCTGGTGACAACTGCTTCTGAGCAGTATTGGTTTCCTTGTGTCCAGCTGTATGTGTGGGCAGTTTTTACCTTTGGGTCACTCCTCTCTCTCTTCCTCTCTCTCTCTTCCTCTCTCTTCCTCACTGTCTCTGTCTCTCTCTGGCACACTCAGAACTGCTTTGAGCTGTACAACCCCAACCACAAGGGCCAGGTCATCAAGGCCTGCAAGACGGAGGCGGATGGAAGGGTGGTGGAGGGCAACCACGTGGTCTACAGGATATCAGCCCCCACGCCTGAGGAGAAGGAGGAGTGGATCAAATCCATCAAGTAAGAGCCCCCACACCAATACTAGTGTTCTCTAAAACTCTGCGACCACACAAAAATGGCAGAGCAGTGATTTTTGGCAGCAGCACTTCGGCTGGATGCGGTGGAAAAGGGGTTGAATTCTGCTGAACTTTTGCCCCAACCCCCCAGGCAGAGCTAGAGGCTGGAAGCTGGCGTTACCCCCCTCTACAAAACTATCTTTGTTTGGAAGACAGGAAAATAAAATATACATTTACTTTAGTCATTTTTTGCATGCTGAGTGAGGCAGGCTCTCCAATATTAATGCGCAACATTAGCATTTCATGCACCTCAGCAGCTTCAACTGACTCCTGTAATTGGCCTTAATGATCTCAGCCCCAGCTATGTGGGAACGCTGAACACAGGGCTTAGCATACAGCTTTCTGGAACTTTCCATTGTCTTGCCATTCATTCGCTTTACTTGGAGTTTCTTTATTAACATCCCAAATGTGATTCCAGCTATGCGATGCAGAACATGATGATAATGCAGCTATGTGCAGCGGATAGAGATGCATGGATAGAAATAGGCTGGAATGTTGCACCGTAGCATGCAGTGGGGTGCAAGGCAGACTGGGCTGCTGGTAGCATGCAGCGGGGTGCAAGGCAGACTGGGCTGCTGGTATTTCGGCGTGTGAGGGTTGTTTGTAGAGAAACAGCAGGCTCATCACATATCTCACAGTGACTGTAAGCCATCCACCCTTCCCCACACATATATCCCTCCCCTGCGCTTTCATGGGCAAAAGAAGGGGAGGATTAGCCTCTGCTTATAGCACCCTGGGGGGGAGGGGGAGGTTAGGGGGGTAGCAAGCATCACCACCAGAACCAACAGCAGCAACAGCAGGAGGCTCAGTCCCTTAAACAGGCCAAAACTTAAACACATCCCCCTGCCCCCCCGAACTCTGTACACACACACACACACACACACACACACACACACACACACACACACACACACCACCACCACTGTGCTAATCTAGCCCCATGCTAACAAGGATCCACCAAGCGTGTTATCTCTTTCCAGAAGCATCCATGAGGGATTTGGGCAGATGAAAGAGGGCTTTATCACAATCTGATATTTTTTTTATGCCCAATAGGAATGGTTATGGTTTTCCATCTCTCCCATATCTGCTTTAATCTTTAATCATGCTTTGCAGACATGTGACAAAGTGCCCCCATTTTTTTCCGTATAGTGGAGTTTGTGTTTTTGGAACGAATGGAAACCTTTTTGCAGAAAAGCTACAAAATCAAACTGAAGTGTGACATTATAATACAAATTTGCACTAAGAATGGTCTAGGTTCTGAAACTACAAGCTAGTATGTTATAACATCTGTACAGCTAGTATGTTATATCAGGTGTAACATCTGCCCTCACACATTCACCTCTGTATAGGTTTGAGAAGCAGAGATCTTTCATGTAGTGGTGTGTATCTGATAGCCTGTATTGTCTTTACCACTTCCTTCTCCTATACTGTCCTGATTTTGAGCCTATTTTCATGTGCACTGCTTGCAGGGATAGAGAAAGGGAGAAGCCACAGAAAGATATCTCCATTAGGTTCGGTTTGGTTGGGGGGGGTTTGAATGTGTGCCGGAGCTAACAAGATTTCCAGCCGTGAAAACCTCCTCTGTGAAGCTCTGCCAGAGCCTCTTCTCTTTCTGTGCCCGGGTCTCTGCAGAGGGGGAGATGATCCACTGCGCCAGTGCAGTTTCAGATGGATGGCTTTGTTCCTGTTATTCTTTCACATGATATGTGGTCAGAGTGTGGCGGGTGGGGGTCAGGGAGCAGTCCACAGCTGGGGAGATGGAGAAAACGGAAGAGCTAAGGTTAGGTAGGGAAGGGTGGGGGTGGTGGGGGCGTCGATGTGGTGATGGAGGAGGGAGAGAGAGAGAGAGAGAGAGAGAGAGAGAGAGAGAGAGAGAGAGAGAGAGTGGGAGGCTTGAGCTTCAGAAACCATGGAAACCAAACTGGGTCACCCAACAAACTTTGCTCCGTCTTCTTCTTTTGCGTCTTCCTCTTTTTGATCTAGTTAAGGCAGGGCTTTGCAGAAATGTGCTTTCATTTCCATATCAAAGATGCTCAAGTCCCGTCCCCCCGCCCCTTCACCCATTAACTCGCTCAGTGTTATTTATTTGACTTCCTTTCTTTAATTGGACTCTACAGAGCCAGCATCAGCAGGGATCCCTTCTACGACATGCTTGCCACCAGGAAGCGACGGATCGCCAACAAGAAGTGAGACCCTTTGGCCGCCCAACGCTTACCCGACACTAACCCCTCTGGTCTCCCCTCTGCATGCTCAGAGATGACCCCGTGCCCAAACACACACACACACACACACACACACACACACACTCCACCCCCTCCCCCCCACACCGAGCACCAACAGCTGGCACGGACTCACGGGACGACCCGCTCCAATCTGGATGCCCTCTCTCTGATCCTCACCCACCCCCTGGACAGTGACAAACTGGAGGCCAGCAGGGGCACGATGGGACCAACTGCGGTGGGCATCCCCAAATCCCCCATCTGCCCTACATGTCGCCACGCTCCCCGCTCCCCGCACACAAACCCCACTGACTCATGGGTGTCTGTTTAGTCTGCTCCACTCCTCTGTTTATAGACAGTCCCATCCTGTGTTTCTCTGAGTTCCAGGAGAAACAAATTGTGGTTAATCTCTTATTTTGGACATGCATGCATGTGTATGTGTGTGTGTATGTGTGTATGTATGTATGTAAGTATGTATACAAAGGAATGATCGCATAAGAGCTAATGCTAACTATATTTGATTGCTATACCAAGTGTCGACTGGACTTCTCATGTCTTGTTTCTGTGGTCTTCAGTCCCAGTCATTCCCTGTGAGGGGTTTCCCACTGAGCTAGTGCTTTATCTGAACCCACCTGAATTAAGACAAAGCTATCTCAGTCTGTTCTGTTTTCAGTGTGCCAGAGTATGGTTGTCATTTTTATTAGTCGAACAATCCTGGTACTCAATACTACAATTTTAAAGTCAGCTGGACTGATTTCAGACCTTGTGTTAACAGGAAATTGATATGTCCATTACTTTGGGGGGAAGTTAGTAACCAGTGAATTTAAGCTCAATCCTTAGACAGCCAAATCTACAGCGAGTGTCAGTATGATGTATTGCCCCCCCCCCCCCCTTTAGTTTCCTATTAAGAAATTGCTTGCTGTTGTGTTTCCCATATGAAACAATATATTTGAATATCTTTTCTAAATATTTATTTTCTCTGTGAAAAAATGTTCAGATTTGACCAATTATTGTTAACTGTTAAACTATAGACCTAAGTTATGTGTACATAATGTATAAAAATTGTATCTACTTTTTTTGTGGACTGTGTGTATTACACTTGCAATATATACAAGCCCTGTTGTCAACTCAATTAGTATGTGGCTGAAGTAGTGAAATGATGCAGTTCGTCGCCATTGCCAATGTCCTTTTCTAATGGGCCCTGGCAGTAAGAGTGAGCTGTCTCAACTAAGGCCTCAGATTGAGGTGTTTTGTCCAGCAGCCTTAATCATCACTAATGTGAAAACAACAGTGTGAGGAAGCTTTTATTTTCGATAGATGTTATGATTATGATGATGATACTGTAATGATGATGATTATGATGACTATGATTATGCTAATGATTACAATCATACAGACATTTCTGTCTTTCCTTCTTTCTCACTTCTAGTAGATATCTAAACGTTTGTAAAATGATATGAGCCCGGTTACAGGGCAGACTATAAGCCTCTACAGCCCCATGGAGCCTTGAACTAGTCCACTTTTTTAATGTCTGTAAAAGCTATTGGTCATACTGTACATTACATGTGAGAACATAAAAAGATTGAGAAAAGCCGCCTCCTCGCCTGCAAGAAGCATCTGTTGCACTTCACACATGACCCAGATTCTCTTCTTCATTATTAAACACCTCTTAGGCATGGATCAGCTTTTAATTGACATGAGAGAGGGTGAAGTGAGGCTGAGAGAGAGAGAGAGAGAGAGAGAGAGAGAAAGAAAGAGAGAAGGGAGAAGGGGGAAGAGCAAGGAGAGGAAGTGTCCATGACTGTGTGTGAGTGTGTGTGTGTGTAAGAGAGAGATAAAAAGAGGAGGCGGAATTGTGTTTGTTTATGACGCTGGGGGAGGGTGTGTGTGTAAAAAAGAAGAACACTGGAACTCAACTCAGCCCTGTAGCCCTGTAGCACTGCACAGGAAATGGACGAGAGTAAACCAAGGGGGCACACACACCCGCACACAGGTGTGAGCAGACCAGCACCTAAAAGAGAGTGCATGGATAGAGATGAGCTCATTGCTAATTACAGAAAAACGTTTGAAAGATTTCCATATTTAGCAGCAGTATGCATAGAACATCATACTGCAGCACATGCGAGGGGATAGAAGGACATGTGAGGAGACTGCAAAAGACTTCAGTGGCATTAAAGGTGTAAGAATGACCCTGATACACTCCCAAGTCCTGTTTATGTGCCATCTCTTTGCTGGATGGGACTGAAAACACTCGTCTAATCATATCAAAATATCATGAAGTGCAATATGGAAGTTTTGAAGATGCAGTCCGTGTTTTTTTTTTTTGAGAAAGGTAGTTGATATTTGAGCTCAACAGCCAATCAAACACTTCTCTCTTCCGTGCCCCTGAAGCACTGTGCTGATTGGCTGGGATTGTTTATGGCTCAGTCCGAGCCACTATGTTTGTCTCCTATTTACAGGGCTGTGTTTGAACACTGGAGGTTTACAGGGCTGTGTTTGAACACTGGAGGTTTACAGGGCTGTGTTTGAACACTGGAGGTTTAGAGGGCTGTGAGGTTCAGAGGGCTGTGTTTGAACACTGGAGGTTTAGAGGGCTGTGAGGTTCAGAGGGCTGTGTATGAACACTGGAGGTTTAGAGGGCTGTGTATGAACACTGGAGGTTTAAAGGGCTGTGTATGAACACTGGAGGTTTAAAGGGCTGTGTATGAACACTGGAGGTTTAGAGGGCTGTATGAACATTGGAGGTTTGAACACTGGAGGTTTGAAGGGCTGTGCATGAACACTGGAGGTTTAAAGGGCTGTGTATGAACACTGGAGGTTTAAAGGGCTGTGTATGAACACTGGAGGTTTAGAGGGCTGTATGAACATTGGAGGTTTAAAGGGCTGTGTATGAACACTGGAGGTTTAGAGGGCTGTATGAACATTGGAGGTTTAAAGGGCTGTATGAACACTGGAGGTTTAAAGGTCTGTGTATGAACACTGGAGGTTTAAAGGGCTGTGTATGAACACTGGAGGTTTAGAGGGCTGTATGAACATTGGAGGTTTAAAGGTCTGTGTATGAACACTGGAGGTTTAGAGGGCTGTATGAACATTGGAGGTTTAAAAGGCTGTGTATGAACACTGGAGGTTTAGAGGGCTGTATGAACATTGGAGGTTTAAAGGGCTGTGTTTGAACACTGGAGGTTTAGAGGGCTGTGAGGTTCAGAGGGCTGTGTATGAACACTGGAGGTTTGAACACTGGAGGTTTAAAGGGCTGTGTATGAACACTGGAGGTTTAGAGGGCTGTGTATGAACACTGGAGGTTTGAACACTGGAGGTTTAAAGGGCTGTGTATGAACACTGGAGGTTTAGAGGGCTGTATGAACACTAGAGGTTTAAAGGGCTGTGTATGAACACTGGAGGTTTAGAGGGCTGTGTTTGTTTACAGGGCTGTGTATGAACACTGGAGGTTTAGAGGGCTGTATGAACATTGGAGGTTTAAAGGGCTGTGTATGAACACTGGAGGTTTAGAGGGCTGTGTTTGAACACTGGAGGTTTTTTAGCACAAACACAGAACAGACGGCTAGGGGAGCAATTAGCTGAATTGGACAAATATTGTATGGGATTAACATTGTGGACTACACCTTTAAAATGTTTCCTCTATAAAAGACACTACAAAACCGCTACAAGTAAGAACATTTATGAAAAAGTATGAACTGAGAGATTTATAGCAGAAAACATTATCCACAGATTATCGACACTAATTACACAGTCACACACACAAGATTAATTTAACATGTACATAACGTTTAGCCTCAACATGTACATTTTCTGCAGTTCATGTATAAAAAGCTAAACATCTGCTTAGAAATAAATCCACTGAAATACATGAAAGTATGGATTAATGGTTAGAAATATTCTGTCCTGATTATCTCTATACAATGTAAATTGAATTCACATCTCTATAGTTCAAGTTCAAGTTTATTATCATATACTCATGAACAGCATTTATCAGTAATGAAATTCTTTGTGCTCAATGTCCGTTCAACTTAGAGAATAAATAAATTAAATACCGGATAATGGAGAAAAAGGGTAGAAAAAAGAGAAAAAAATTGTAGTGCAAAAAGATGAATGTACACACATTAAATACATTTTAGGTACCATCTATGTGAGAAGCTGTAAAAACTGACACAGTATTTAAGAACTGGAGCTCTATGTAACACACCATGGAATGAACCGCTGCGAGGGATCGTGAGGCATCTGAGATGAAAGCAGTGTGCAAGATGACAAGATCTAAGAACTAAGGAGTTATTCAGAGGACATGGCCGTGTAGCTCACAGCTGCTTTATTTACATCAGCCATAAATACGGAGAGGAAACTGGTCTACTGTGCAGATGAGAAACTGACTATAAACGTGAAGAGGTGTCAGCCTCGTCAGTTTTACTTTTGAAGGAGATGTAAGGCAACAGAGACAGTTAGCATACTGTATATCTGTGTGGATTTGTTGTCGTGATATAACATCACAGACATCCATTCATTCATTCATTGATATGAAATCTGGCAGAGAGATGCTTAGATCACACCCTTTGAACAGGCTGCACAGACAGCAGAAGCATCCGTTTGCAAGGCTGCAGTAATTAGTGGATAGTAAGCAGTGTCTCTAGACACTCAGCCTGACTAGTTTAATTAACACTTAACATACATAAGATATGAACACATGTCCACACGGAGAAAGCTTTAGTTCATGAGAAGGACTGTCCCAGATGTTGGAGGATGACAGTAAATACGATTTGTACAGCACCATTCATGCACAAACACACATTATGGTGCTTCACAGGGACAAACAAAAGAGTGAAAGTGCTTAAATATAGATATATAAGAGATAACAGAAGACTGAAAAGGAAGGCAAATCCAAAAAGTACTAGACAGAGCTAGACAAAAAGGCAAGCAAGACACATGAGGATTATAAAAGAGAATGAAATTAATAGAAATCAAATAAGGAAATAGTTTAAAAAAAAATGTGTGGGTCCACTTGAAAGTAATTAAATCATGTTGTAAAATAGATGTCCCTTTGAGACAGCAGCTGCACCACAGCGGTCTAAAGCAACAGCTCTGCTAACCCCTGAAGAGTTTGACCGTGGTGTTCTGCAAACAGCATTAATAGAAGTGATTTCTTTAGTGCTTCAGATCAGGCCATTTCCCAAATGAATTTACCCTCCGCTCTTCTGAGCTCAATGACTGATTATTTTGAGTTATGGCTCTTGGCTGCCACCTGCAGGATTTGGCAGGTACTGCAGCTCACCATTCTCCACTTGCTTCCCTAGCCACTGTACCTTTGCAGAGGTAGAAGCGTTTACAACACAGCTGCTTTGATACATTATTAAACAATGCCTGACCGAACAAACACCACCCCCACTTATAGCTCAGAGCACACTCACTCAACCTCATTTAAGAGACAGCTAGAACCTCTGAAAGCAATGAACATGACCAGGGAAAAGAAAGGAAGACAGACAGACAGACAGACAGACAGAACCAGAGAGACCCTTCCCTCTATAAGGAGTACAAACAGGTGCCTCTCAACTCATCCATCTGTCCATCGCTGTCATCTTTTTTCAGTGCACTCACTCTTCACTCTCTCAGCTCCATCTTCTCCAGTCTCACACCTCTCCCCCCTCTGGTCTCCGGTGGGGCCGTGAGGTGGAGAGGCTCTCAGCACGGGGAGGAGGTGACCTGCTCGTACTTGGGACACTTGAGCAGGGCGGGGTAGCTGGCGCTCATCTGGAGCGAGGCCTCGCTGGACAGGTCTGAGGGGCTGCGTCCCCGTGCCCACGCCTCCGGGTGCAGGAACTGGCCCGAGTGGTCGGAGCAGTCGCTCAGCCGTGGCCGGTAGAAGCTCGGGTGAGCGCGGTACAGCTCCTCTGCCGCGTAGCGCCTCATGAAGAGGTAGACGGACATCACCCCTGCACTCTGGAGGAGACAGATACAGAGGGAAAGAGATATAAGAGAGAGACAGAGAGAGAGAGAGAGAGAGACACACAGAGCGACACAGAGAAAGATAGTGTGAGAAAAAAAATGGGGACAGATAATGATCAAATCACTTAAGTGTCTTGAAATGCACTTAAAAGCTCATAACCTGTTCTGTTGGGAGCTTTTTTATTGTACCATAGTTGGTATAGAGTGGTAAGACATGTTTGCTCTTTTACACTGTGACATTTGACCTCTGTCTGTGTGACGGTCGTGGTGCGACCGCACATGAACTGCACCCTTCTGCCCCATCTTTGCAACCACTAGCGCACTCAAACAGACATGGTTTGCACACACAAACACTCATACCACTGATTACAATTGGATCCACCTCATGGAGACTGCTAATTGCCTGGACTGGCAGAGGGGACACGAAAAATGGTCTGGGCCAGACCACCTGGATAAAGTGGTTGGTTTTACAAACCTTTGAGACATTATTTATTACATAGTTATCTCTTTGTTTTATGATTGTGAGTGAATGCTATGTTTGTGTCTCGGGGTCTGTCTTGTCATTGTGTATTGTTTAGTTTTTGTGTCTACCCCCCTGGGTGTGGAAATGGTGCTGGCCGCCAGGTGTATATATGTTCATTGTTCTGTCTGGTTGGGGGAGTCAAGTCTTGCACCTTTTGTTTTGACTGCTGATTTTTGTCCTCTACATCATTTAGAGGCTTAGCAGGTATTTTTAATAGAGCTTTTCTTCTGCTGCATATTGTCCTCTACCCCATTTAGAGGCTGAGGAACCGAGGCTCGGTCCATCACAGTCTGTGAAAGAGTTTAATGCTACATGACGGCCGAGTCTTAGCCAGGACCCAGCCTCAGGACTACAGACAGGTGAGGTACAGACGTGAGACTCACCTCAGTCAGGACTACAGACAGGAGACTCACCTCAGTCAGGACTACAGACAGGTGAGGGGCAGACGTGAGACTCACCTCAGTCAGGAGGAAGGAGATGGCAGCGAAGGCGAACGACCAGCCGTACTTGTAGCTGAGATAGGCCTCACTGCTCCTGGTCCTGTTCATCATCTCATAATTAATACTGGAGATGTACAGAACCAGACCCACCACCAGGGACAGGCCTGCAGAGGCAGAGAAGACAGGAGACAGGAACAAACACCAAAGGAGAGTTAAGTGTGGAAGTACTAGGTAGAGAGAAAGAGAGAAAGAGAGAAGGTGTGGATGGGAACCTGAGAGGATGAAGAATATTCCGGAGACGAATGCTAGGATGGTGCGGTGCGGCCTGATATGGCCGACGTTGTTGAGCACGAAGCCGATGAACATGAAGAAGAGGCTGACCAGGGGAAAGGGCGTGGCTGAACGGATCATATCTCAACAGGAACAAACAGAAAACAAAACACTCATTACTCTGAAAGCTGCCATTGATGCGTAATACTACAAGGCATTACTTTGCTGTCATTCTTAGATGTGCTTACTAACACTAATGGCTCATCCACTCATGAATACTGCCAGCCCCACTACAGAAACGTCAAACCCGTCAATATAGCGATGACATCACTGCCATGGCATCAGATAGCAAACTCAGCTCAACAAAACATCTAGACGCTAGTTTGCTTCTTTTTGGCTACCATATTTATATTCCAATATTTTAAACATTTTAAAAATGATTTATAAAAAAATCACATAATTGCACTTAAATGTAGTTTGAGTTAAATCTTGCATTACTTAGAAAGAGAGTAGTCTTGCTGGTTTTACTGCTTCTGAACTTAAACATGTCTTCAGTAATGGAGTGCAGGGCTACACTGTCAATGGTTCTACCAAATGTTACCCCTATAACTACTTCCACCAGTTTCCACTGATCCTGAAGACGGCCTACAATTCATAGGTATGCCTGACACACCAGCAGAGGGCAGCAGAGACAGACATTACCATCATCCAGCGCCTCCCAACCCAGAGTGGAGTATATGAGCCGCACCAGGCAGGAAGAGAGAGCAGAGGGACTCACTGAGGACGCTGACGGTGGACTCCGTCTTGAGCTGCACATTCATGGGCATGACGTACTCGATGGTGAAGCAGCGACCCATCTCCTCACCTGAGGGAGAGCAAGGAGACACGTGTCACACTGGAACTGATTGGAAAGATTGGGGAAACGTTCAGGAGAGAACACAAGTTAGGCTGAGGGGACACAGTAGATGGAGGTAGTAAAGCACTCTCTGCCTTCCAACGCTACACACTATCTGATCAATTCTAAAGTAGAAATAGGCTTATTGTTCGACACCAAGTGTACGTGTCTCAGTAGTTGAAAAACAGCATATGGAAAATATTTCCACTCAATCCTATATAATTAACCACTTACTTTTCTCTTGACTTTTTGAAAAGTTGCAAGTTTATGTTTGCAGTGAATTCTACAAGAAATCTCTCCATCATGATTCTAGTGCTCCCAGACAGGGATTTAGGCTGATTTGATCATCTTCTACAGAATGAAGCTACACATAGTCATGTATAGAACAGAACAGAACATCCTAGAAGACGAAAAAGATCACAAGAATGCAAGTCACAAATCATCAGGCTACCTGTTGTTAGGAACTCAGTTGACCCATACATTGCATTCTTTCTCCTGAATCTAGTTAACTCACAAACTATAAGCTACTTTCCCTGAAGTAGGACCATAACATGTTGTTCGTGTTCATGTTTTCACCCAGAGTTTGTTAACGTTATTTTTTTACCTGCACATTGTCAAATAGCGATTTACATTGTCAGTAGTTGGTCAAACAGCAATGATGTGATCTTTTCAGCATGTTGTCTGATAGTCTTGGCAAATTTGGAATGTGAGATACCATAGTTGTGCCAGAACACAATGATGCTGTCCCGGTGAGGAGACTGGAAAGGAAGATCCCTCATCAATCACCATGCCTGCAGTGAAGAGGCCACTTTGAGGCAGGTTAGAATTTCAGTCTGTTGAAATATTGGAATTTCAACCAAGTAATGATGTCCACCAGGTTTCCAGCGCATAACAAACCCATGCAGTGAGCTGGTGGCACTGCTCTGAAACCATGATCAAACCCCCCCCCCCCCCCAAAAAAAGAAACACCCACTCCCCTTAAAATGCCTTTTTGCTATTGCCATGGTGATAGTTGTCAGGGAGGCAGCTTGTGACCATGCTTTGAGTAGCACCCATGTAATGAGGGGTTGTCTGGTGCTGCTAAATCTGCTGCATTGTTAGTGAAGGAGACAGAAGACAGCTCTGGGTGGCACTTTGGTCCCATGCTGTGAGCCAGCACTTTCTGGTTGGGTGTGATGTAACACAGCATGGCACAGCCTCCATATCCTCAAACATCAGGGGCTAGTGCTGAGGTTTTTACGGCCAGAATACAAAAAAGGGAAACACTTTACTGAGCAAAGACTGTGTTTGTTGACATGTGAAATAGAAGCACTGCCTACGCAAACACAAGCAAACTCCTCCAATCCTAAACTCTCCCCAGATCTTTACTAACATGGCAACAGTATTGGTGTCTTCCTGTATTCCCTTGCTTCCTCCTAAGCCCTTTTACTAACACAGCCAAATATTAATTTTACTCCTTTACAATGAGCACATTTCAAGACACCTCTTTTTTTTATTTTTACAGTCACATGACATGATCTCTGTCCCCAAGGATGTTTGCTTCATCTCCAGGTCTGACCTGCCAGGAAGCAGACCCTCCAGAGGCCTGAGTGCAGGGACATGCGTATGTCGGTGCTCTGGTTGAGCGGCAGGATGACGCCTTTCTCCAGGTAGAGCCAGTAGTCGGTGCTGACGGCCACCCCCAGCAGGCCCAGGCCGCTCACTGCCAGCACACTGCTCAGCAGCGTCAGTGCCTTCCTCCCACACACGCTCATGCTGCTCCCACAGTCTGCAAAAGGGTGCCAAAGCAAGCAGCACACACGCACACAGCACCTGTGGAAGCACACGCACGAAACAGATCACACATACATGTGTGGACTATGAGAACACATGTACACTGCATGTGTCAGTATGTTTCAAACTGTCCTTGGGCTCTATTAGGATACTGAAGTGTATCATTCCTTTGCCATGATATTTAATACAGACTGTATTTAGTATATAAAAGTATACACATTTCATTTCAGAGTACATAAAACACATGCACATTTCGGAACATGCGTCCCCGAAACAGAACATAGAAATCTACAACAGCAAACGCATCCATTCTTGGAAGTTGGACTGTCCTCAAACGTTTTGTGGTTGTGTTTTTGTGTGAAAATATAGAGAAACACACACTCCCTCCTTCCATCTCTTTCTCTTTCTCTCAGACACACACACACAAACGTGCAAGGGAGCAAGAGAGAGAGAGAGAGAGAAAGAGAGAGAGAAAGAGAGAGAATACATCTCTGAAGTCTTTGTCTAAGACTGTTGACTCACTTGAATTTCAGAGCAGTAGCTTCATATTGTGTTACATATCCTCTGTACTCATCCCACCCTGCACCTAAGAGACCGTGTTTATTTCTAGCAAAGGCACGGTAAAATGTTGATCATTTAAAAGCACCCGACGATAAAGAAGGCCCACTGTCTATTAAAAGACTACGCAGAGCCTCAGAGACTCCCACGCAAATGCGTGAATCCTAAAGAATCCTCACCACGTTTTTCCTGAACCATTGCAATTAACACAGAGTGAGTCTCCCATCCACTACAGCATACCAGCAGTTACAATGCTACTTCTAGAGCAACCCATCATAGAACTGGTCATTATGTTCTGGATTCTGATTGGCCAACCCATCATAGAACTGGTCATTATGTTATGGATTCTGATTGGCCAACCCATCATAGAACTGGTCATTATGTTCTGGATACTGATTGGCCAACCCATCATAGAACTGGTCATTATGTTCTGGATTCTGATTGGCCAACCCATCATAGAACTGGTCATTATGTTCTGGATTCTGATTGGCCAACCCATCATAGAACTGGTCATTATGTTATGGATTCTGATTGGCCAACCCATCATAGAACTGGTCATTATGTTCTGGATTCTGATTGGCCAACCCATCATAGAACTGGTCATTTCTGCTGCTGCAGCCCGACACCAGAGGGTGACGTCTCCCAGGAAGTGTCCGTTAGAACTTCACCTTAATCTGGAGGCCAAACCCAAAGACTCCTCTACGGTCTTTCCTAATGTCAGTATATAAAAGCAAGTGCACACTTTGATACTTTATTTACAGGAATCGAACAAAATTGCACAAAAACAATACACACTAAACCTACTTACATTATCACCTGTAGGTCTATAGAGACTCACATAACATAAATGTGCAAAGTTATGGCATCTAATTCAATGAGGTCTAGTCTAGTGTATAGGCTACAATTTGTTTATGTTTCATGTCAATGAAATTGTATGATTTCAACTCTCTCTTATGCTTTCCTAAGCACACTATAGAGGTATTTAAACAGGTGTCTGTAAAGGTGTCAGTTTTATTCGAATCAGTATGACTGCACTATAGAACAAAATCTGGCTTAATATCCTCATAAGGGCACCCATAACCACAACATGATTTGTGTTGCTAGGTTATTTTAACTGGTACCGAAATGATATGCAGCTGTTGGAGACAGACGACAGCTGAACAATTTAATGTGTGGTAAGATAGTTGAGCTGGTACTGACAATAACCACTTTACATTTCAACTTTACATTTCAAATCAAAATAATTAACTTTATTGTTCTGAAATAACATCTCAGTGGAAAATCTCCGTGATTGTCAGCTCAGCAGCAACCGACAACTCATTTCGAACCCTGTGTTAATCGGGCACATACTGAACTCATAGGCCTGCTGAAATATTAAATAATTTCAAGTTTAATCACGCGACTCTAATAAGCGCTAAATCACTGTGTCAAGTGAGACTTCACGGTCCATCTGCATCTATTAGTCTACCCTTTGAAATGACAGCTGATGCCAGTAATGTATTGACACCCATGCATCCCTGCACACAACAGTAGAAAGCCCCCTAAATAATAAACAAGGCATGCATGAGGAAACTTTTACCTGGAGTTGTGAGCTGCTGTGCGTATATTCCGTTCGTACGGTGGTCAAGTAAATCTCTGCTCCTCTAAGCTGTCTGGAGAAGAGAGTATGAGTTCACGGTGCGGTCTGTGGAGCACGCCAGTTGTGCTTGGTGTCGCTGTGTTCAGAAGCAATCCACAGGGACACAGATGTGAATTGTATTAGGTTAGGTTCCTCTCGGCTGCAGTGCGGTTAGGGCTGAACTAAAATGATTTTTTTGTCATTCCCGCGCAGAGCGTGCCTCAGTGTGCTACTCAGGTGGATTTGTTACATTTTACATTTACATTTAGTTATTTAGCAGACGCTTTTGTCCAAAGCGACGTACAAGGGAGAGAACAGTCAAGCTAAGAGCAATAAAAATCATGGTGTAACAATAAATACTACTTTACATAAGAATGAGAAAAACGACCTAGAAAGGAAAAAGAAGTGCAGGAATGTAACTGCTGAAGTGCAAGTTAAGCGCGTTTGTAGCCTACTAGTTCAGACTAAAATTAGAAATGCAGCATTCCTGAACGATTTTGTCTTTTTAAACTAATATTTTCAGTGAACGAGAATGCCCACCTTCCAAGTCGTTCCTTTCATTCCCTTGGCTTTTCTTAACGTTCTTTTTTCTCATTCGACTGAGATAAAGTCGGGGATTCGGTTTTGCGATAGTTGTGCTCAACAGCAAATCAAATTACACCCCTCCCTTCCATGCTCCTGAAGCACCGTGTTAATTGGCTGGAATTGTTTATGGCTCGGTCAGAGCCACTATGTTTGTTTCCCATTCTCAGAGCCAGGACGCAAATACTTTTTTGAAGGCAAATACTGAACTGAAATACTGCTGAGGACTGTGAAGAGCACTTTGCTGAATTTGACATAAACTGTACTACGTGATTACAATTGCAGACCACACCTACATTGACCAGCTCTGCGTCTCATTGTGTGTTCGTAGGTAGCTAGGAAACCATGCAGAACAATTTTTTCTGCTGAATTTTGGTCAACGTTGTACTTCTCCAATCCACCTGAAACGGCATGATTGTAGCCCCACATGGCTGATACAGCATGTAAGGTGTTGGAAAAAGGTTCCAGTTTGTGAATAAATACACAACCCACATGAAATATTCACTCCATTGTTTTTGTATTGCAATACATGATGCTGACAGAAAGATCATATCTCAGCAACTCTTTGATGACATAAAACTTGGTTTATGGACTCAAGATCCCTTCCTGAGGTGGTGCAAAAAGGTTGCATCATTTGACTGAGAGGCGCTAAGCAAAGCAAAGACTTTTCTTCTTTTTTTTTGGCCTATGACGAGGCGAAATAGGTTGTAAAGAAAGTTACGCGGCGGTTATATTACGCACCACTATGCGGTACGTCTAGTTCAATATCTAAAGACTTAGTTTATGTGAAGTCATACATCATCTTAATAGGGTATGACACCAACAAAACCATTCACCATGAGCGTTTTCAATGACCACAAGAGCTGAGAGTATTTTTAAATACATTTATTCATACACAGTATCCTTCACACCACAATAAGCAAAGAAAACGCATACTGTAGCAGGATTCTGGCAAACAGAATAAGAGGGGAGTTAAAAGAAGAGAAACGTAATTCCAGAAAACACTCCAAGGATTCTCCCTCAAAAAAGAAGAAGAGGTTATCAGACGATTATCTGAGCAAAAGCCGATCCCTTTGTTTTTCCGCTCCATATCCACAGGCCGTCTGGGTTTATGAAGGTCAAATTTAATCTTGAGCTGAGGGACTACCCAGGTGTGTGCCTGACACACGGAGCAGTTGGGGCTAGTGCACATATAGAGACGAACCCGTTTACAAATTAATCTAGTCTGGACTATCAGTTGATTGTGCGAGAGATTCTCAGTTGTGATAAAACAAGCATTCTGGGTGATTCTCAATATGAGACAAGGTTCCAGAGAGGTTACCTCTGTCATTGCGGTTCACGGAACTAAAACTAGTCGAGGGGATTTGCTCGTGCAGGTTATGGTTTGGTCACTGAAAAGACGGTTATTCTCAAACGTGGTGTAAAATACGCTGACGGCCCTGACAGAATGACGTAAAGCTTGAGGATTACTGAGGATTTGAGCTTTTATCAGATATGATTAAGTTCACCAGTTAGAGCACCTGATAATATCTGGGTTGACAAGATTTGGCACATGTGGAGTGAGGATTGTGGTAAAGTATCTTCTATACCACTTTAAAGGGCAAACGAATGACCAGAGTGGCTTTTAGGTGTATCGAATGGTTATGGAATAGTCACTCTTTTAACACATCAGCATCAGTATGGAGAAGAATATGTGTCCATTAGCAGGCTTTGGCACTGAGAGTGAATGGACGAGAATACAGTGACGTATGTGGTGTTACTTACTGCAGAAGTGGATCTGATCATTTTGGCTGAATTCAATCAAAGCATGTTTTGTCCACTGTCCACTGTAAGTATGGACTTGCAGTGCAGTAGCTACGTTTCATGATGGAATTCAGGTTTAAACAAGCTTTCGTCAGCAGGCTAAAAGCAATGCACACAAGCAGCTGAGTGCTTCAAAGCCTAAATGTTATAATCACTTTTTAGACACCAACATGCCTGACTAAATCCTTTTCAAATTCATGGAAAACAGAACACACAGTATAACTGAGAGAGAGAGAGAGAGAGAGAGAGAGAGAGAGAGAGAGATACAGAGAGAGAGAGAGAGAGAGAGAGAGAGAGAGAGAGAGAGAGAGAGCAAGCAGACATTAGAGTTAGGGGGTGTAAGGCAGGACAGGCGTCTCACTTGGCAAGTCGTATGAAATCTGAAATCCATGCTGACATACCTGGGGTCTTTGGAACATGCTAACATCTTATTTGTTTTTTCTGCATGCTTGTTTTGCCTAACCTTACATGCATGAAGCAAAAGCCCAAAACCAAACAAAAAACTTGATAAAGCAGGACATGTTGAGCCACTTCAAATGAGGGATCAAAGCAGGCACACATTCAATCAGCCCACACATCACAGTCAGTCTTTAGATACTGCTTATCCTACTAGATCATAAATTAAAAGACAAACAATTAGCCAATAAATATGTGATATGTGAATACATATTACAAGGTTTTCTGATACCAAAACTATCAAAGATTTAGCCAAACAATCTCCTTTTTTATATATAATCTAAACATGTAGAAATCTTTCACCATCTAAGTTAGTAAAAGCACATTCAATTCTTGGTATAAAATCTGCAACTTAGTTTTTTGAAACTGCCCGTTTGATATTTACAAAAAATAAAGATCAATGATTGTGTATCTTTAAACAACAAACACATTTGTTGTCAAAAACAAAACAAAACAACAAAGAAAAAAACCTCACAGAGCAAGACATGTAAAAATGAAAATGAGCTTACTCCAAGAAAAGAACAATGCAAAATAGTCATGTATCAAGACCTACAAAAACCTACAGGAAAAAAAACTAAATCACAAACAACAAACAAAAATCATATTTCTTGTAGTACATAATCTCCCGATCTCAGAGTGGCATTGGATACTAGCCAGATAGAGTCTCTCTAGAGAATAATCTACTGAGTATTGTACAGTCGGAAGAAGCATGCGGTAGGGGATTGACACGGCGCTGCGGACAGCACCACAGACCCCTAATACACTATTCTTAAAAGTCCATATGCACCCTCCAGACTACGGGGTACCGGGTGGCAGACTGCCGCTCCGCTCCGCTGGCGTGAGGAGGCACTGGCAGTATCATGCGGCACATGGGCATATTCCCCATCTCATCATGTGCTTCATATGATATATGCTTCCTGGTTAGGGAGCAGTGCTTTTCAAGAACCCACGCTAAAAATACTGCTCAAATGACTTCTGCAAAGTGGTTAAAGTGTGTTCATAATTAAAACACATTTGCGCAGTGGCCATTCACCTCCACTAAGAACGATTAAATGGAGTATACAGTGGGGAAAATAAGTATTTGAACCCCTGCCGATTTCGCAAGTTTGGCCACTTGCAAAGAAATGTGTGATCTATAATTTTAATGGTAGGTGTATTTTAACAGTGAGAAATAGAATATCAACAAACAAATCCAGAAAACTGCATTTTATAACATTTATGACTTTATTTGTATTTGATGCAGAAAATAAGTATTTGAACCCCCAAGCAAACAGCAAGAATTCTGGCTCCCAATAACCAGTTATGTGCCTAAGAAGCACACAGATTAGTCCTCATTAGGCCTAACAAGGTACACCTGATCTCAACTGGTGACGTGTATAAAAGAAACCTGTCCAAAGAATCATACTTCACACCTTCAACCTCACCATCCTGGGCAAGACCAAAGAGTTGACCAAGGACGTCAGAGATAAGATTGTAGACCTGCACAAGGCTGGAATGGGTTACAAAACCATCGGCAAGTAGCTTGGTGAGAAGCAGACAACTATTGGTGCGATTATTCGTAAATGGAAGCAACACCAAACAACTGTCCATCGCTCTAGGTCTGGGGCTCCATGCAAGATATCCCCTCGTGCGGTATCGGTGATCATCCGAAAGGTGCAGAATAACCCCAGAACTACACAGTGGGAGCTTGTGAATGATCTCAAGGCAGCTGGGACCACAGTCACCAAGAAAACCATTGGCAACACACTACGCCGTAATGGTTTGAAGTACTGCAGAACTCGCAAGGTCCCCCTGCTCAAGGAAGCACATGTACAGGGCCGTCTGAAGTTTGCCAATGAACACTTAAATGATTCTAAGGAGGATTGGGAGACAGGATGTGGTCAGATGAGACCAAAATCAAGCTCTTTGGCATCAACTCGACTTGCTGCGTTTGGAGGGGGAAGAATGCTGAATATGACACCATCCCCACCGTCAAGCATGGAGGTGGAAACATTATGCTTTGGGGCTGTTTCTCTGCCAAGGGTACAGGACGACTCCACTGCATCGAGGGGACTATGGATGGGGCCATGTAATGTGGAATATTGGGCTTGAACCTCATTCCCTTATTCCCTCCCATTGAAAACGCAAACCTTAAGGATTTGGAGAGGATCTGCAAAGAGGAGTGGACCAAAATCCCTCCTGAGATGTGTGTAAACCTGGTGACCAACTACAAGAAAAGTCTGACGTCTGTGCTTGCCAACAAGGGTTATTCCACCAAGTACTAAGTCATGTTTTGCTAGGGGTTCAAATACTTATTTTCTGCATCAAATGCAAATTAAGTCATAAATGTTATAAAATGCAGTTTTCTGGATTTTTTTGTTGATATTCTGTTTCTCACTGTTAAAATACACCTACTATTACAATTATAGATCACACATTTCTTTGCAAGTGGCCAAACTTGTGAAATCGGTAGGGGTTCAAATACTTATTTTCCCCACTGTATCTCACCATACCGCTGATTTTAGTTTCACTCATAGCTTATCTTCTGCAACTTCATTTTTACGTCGAAGCTCATAATGTCTATACCAGTTGATGTCTTATGATCATGCAATTTCCCCCTCTGTAGCGACCAACGTCACTATATCCCTTGTATGATCTGTTTCTTACATCAGTCCTAGAAGAATGCATTTGAGTCTACAGCCATGACATACAAGGCTGTGGTCCATTGGCAGAGGCGATGAGGGGAGTGCATCAGAAAGGGTCTCCTCATGCTCATCAACTCAGAGTCCAGAAGAGGGGGTATCCACAGAAGAGTAGCTAAGTAGGAACTTGCTAAATGCATAAGGAGATACTAAGATAGAAAACAGTTTGGATGCAGGTATTGTCTCATTTTGGCACTCCCGAAACAAAAAATCACAATTATTTTATACTTATAATATAATATATTTTTGTCAGTTTTTACAAATATAGATATATTTGTACATATAATATATTTGAATACCGTTGCTGTGATAGAAATGGCAGTAAGGTAGGAGGGGAAGGGGGGTCAGGACAGGACAGGACCTATAAAATAGTTGTAAGTCAGCATGCTTCACAGAGGGAGAAGAGAAGGCGGAGTTGCACGTCGGGGAAAGGCATACTGTGGATGGAAGAGAGTATCACATCGTCTACTGTTCCTTCTCTAACACACAGTAAGTGACTGCAGCAATCACCTCACACATACACTGAGCTGGTTTTCAATCTGAGAGCTATGGCCTAGCTAAAACTGGCCTTCGGGAGAGCTGGGGCCGCAGGCGGAGCTTTGCAGGTCTGTTGTGCCAGAGACATGAGAAGGGAGGAGACACATCGCTGAGGGGACAATGAACGCCAAAGATGGCGGATCTGTAACAGGAAGTCCTGCCCTGTATTATAAAGAGCCAATCAGATTGTCGGAAAAGGCATAACTGATGTTTCGCCTCACCTGAATGTCTGTTTATGTCCACCTGCTATAGCAGTAACTGTGCAGTGAAATAGATAGGAGCCTGATCTTGTTTATTTTCCTCCGTGGCTATAGCAGTCACTGCGCAGTGAAATAGATAGGAGCCTGATCTTGTTCGCCCAAAGTAGCTGCCCTGATGCGTTGCCAAGATGGCCGCTGAGTGACGAGACTTGCCAATAAGGACTTTGATAATTCCACAATGTAGCCCCTGTACCAAATACTACTGTAAATACATTTATGAATGGGGACCTTGCTGTTGGTAATAGTGGAAGAGAAAATTCATACTAATTTATCGGATAAGCTTTTGAATTTTGGGGATGAATAATTATTTTATGGTGACCATCTTTAGTGAATTTTTTTGCCATTAGCAATTTGGATTTGCGTGTCCCAAAACGCTCCAAAGCTCCAGTCTCTCCCTCCGCTCCTGGCGTCCGTGGCAACTCATACGACGCTGCTGTGCAGGGACGGGTGGATGAACTGTGGGTTGATGCAGGAGAAGCCGGCGAACTCGCTCTGGTCGATGTTGGCGATGACCAGCTGGTCGGGCGGGGTCAGCACAGGCTGCGCGCGCGTGAAGAACTTGTCGAAGTTTTCTGCCCCTTTGCCGCACTGGACAGAAAAAGACAGGAGCACAAACATCAGATCAGAGCTGTTCCCCCTTTAGCCCAGATGCATCTCTACTCTACTGGCCCTATCAGTGAATGGAGCCTGTCAGAGTGGACATGATTGTTTTTCTCTCTTATCTGGGGGCTATTTTTAGACGCTTGCCTTTGAAAGGCTTAAGTGATGTGGCAACTAGAACACTGTGGAGACCCTTTTAGGAAGAAGGACCAGGAGACAACGTGAGAGAGAGAGAAAGAGAGAGAGAGAGGGGGGGGGGGGAGAGAGAGAGAGAGAGGGAGAGAGAGAGAGGGGGAGAGAGAGAGAGAGAGAGAGAGAGAGACAGAGACAGAGACAGAGAGACTGCTGCTGCTGAGCTGAATCAGATTGATGAAAAGCCTTTCCCCTTCCATTCATGCTTTAAAATAGCTGCCACAGACCCGTCCTCAGTGTTCTCTGTGGGGAGAGTGGGGCCTCGGGGCCTCAGGCCCCGGCCTCTAGAGCAGGGGTTTTCAAAGTGGGTGCCGCGGCACCCTGGGGTGCCGTGACGCATGCTCAGGGGTGCCGCGGAATGGCCCAAGGCTTGATCATTTAATGACATTAAAAAAAAAAAAAAAAAACATAATATCAATTTCAAAATTAATTTTATTGTAATTATATCAATTAAAATATTATTCGCAGCACAAAGAATAATAGTTTACACATGATTCAGGGCGTGACGTCAACAACAGTTCTTTCGTTGACTTCGTTCGTTATTCCGTATTGACAGCAGATGGAGTGCAGGTAGGCGCAATGGATACGTTTTTAAAGAGAGTGCATCCACCTCCACAGGAACAGACTTCGGAATCGAAGTCAGCAAAAAGAAAATTGAGGCGTTATAACGACTCGTACCTCCAGTATGGGTTCACTTGGTGTGGTGAGGTAACGTGCCCCACACCAGTATGCTTGGTCTGCAGGGAGACGTTGGCTAATGCAGCCATGGTGCCTAGCAAGTTGGCAAGGCACCTGGAGACCAAGCACCCGGCACACCAGAACAAAGATATTGAATATTTCAAAAGGCTTAAAACACAGAATACCACACAGAGCGAACGTATGCTTTCTACTGTGCGTGTGTGTGAGAAGGCACAAAAAGCTAGTTTTTTAGTTGCCGAGTTGCTGGATAAATCTAAAAAGCCACACACGTTAGCAGAGTCGCTCATATTACCAAGCCTGCAAAAAAATGGTTGAGGTAATGCTAGGGCGGCCTCGATGACCGGTCGGTCAAAGGCTTCATAACAAAAGCCAAGCAGAAGAATCCTACCATGGTAGCGACGCATTGCATGTTGCATCGGGAGGCTGTAACTGCAAAAACGATGCCTCCAGACCTGACGGATGTTTTGAATGAGGTCGTAAAAATAGTGAATTACGTTAAGTCACGTCCCCTTCAAACACGATTATTCACTACCCTCTGCAGTGAAATGGGTTCAGAACATCAGGGTCTCTTACTGCACACAGAAGTCAGGTGGTTATCGAGGGGGAGAACACTGGCCCGTGTTTATGAACTAAGAGAAGAGTTGCAGGCATTTGCGAGGGACCATGACCTTCCTTTCAAAGGGAACATAAATGATGACTTTTGGTGGCTTCAACTCGCTTACTTAGCTGACATGTTTGCCCACATGAATGAGCTAATGCGAAAATGCAGGGGAAGAACTAAACTGTTCTGTCTGCAACAGACAAAATCAATGGATTTAGGTCAAAATGACCTCTGTGAACTGGCTTTCTCCTCTCTCACATACATAAAGAATAAACTGAGGCAAGGCTGTCAGTTGAACAGGACCTCCGTGTTGCACTGTCCACAATCCCTCCTCGCATTGACAAACTCTGCAGTCAGAGACAGGCACATGTGTCCCATTAAGTTTATAAGTTGTATAACTATATTTTTGTGAACTTTATATTGAAGGTTTGTTCCTGATATGTTTTGTTGCTGCCAGTTTATTTCTCGATTATTACCAATACGTATTTTGGCTGTGATATAGTTGTGAGAGGGACAGACGTTGTCTGTTCATATTCTGTTCACTATTTATTCAAAAGTTCTATTAAATGAATTGAATTAATGAGAGTGGTTCATTTGAATATAACAAAAATGAGATAAACCTCACCTTCTCAATGTAATGCCTATAATAAAAGCAGTTATAGCCTATTCAACATTATCACAAGGTTAAATCAAATGGCATAAAGTACAAATATGACACAAAGGAGGTTGAGAGTAAAAAGTAAAAAATAGGGGTGCCGTGGATGGAGAGAGATATGTTTAGGGGTGCCGTGAGCCAGAAAAGTTTGGGAACCACTGCTCTAGAGGGCCCACACATTCAGACCGAGGCCGCCAACTCTCTGAGTGAGTGAAACTTATTATAGCTAGTCTGCACTACATGTTGAAACATTTGAAGCTACCTTCCTTTAATAGACCTAGTAGACATTTTTGGGCAGAAGAAAGAAAGTGACAGGGAAAGAAGAGGCTAGAGAGAACCACAGAAACACACCCAGAGAGAGAGAGAGAGAGGGAGAGGGAGAGAGAGAGAGAGAGAGAGAGAGACAGAGAGAGAGAGAGAAAGTGAGAGAGAGAGTGAGAGAGAGAGGGAGGGAGAATGAGAGAAAGAGAGAGAGAGTGAGAGACAGAGAGAGAGAAAGAGAGAGAGAGAGAGAGGGAGAGACAGAGAGAGAGAAAGTGAGAGACAGAGAGAGAGAAAGAGGGACAGAGAGAGAGAAAAATACAGACAGGTGGAGAGAGAGAGAGAGCACAAGAGAGAGAGTGAGAGACAGAGAGAGCGAGTGGGAGAGACAGAGAGAGAGAGAGAGAGAGGGAGAAATACAGACAGGTGGAGAGAGAGAGAGAGCACAAGAGAGAGAGTGAGAGCACAATAGACGTTCGTCTGATCCCTCACCACTTTGGGCTTGAAGGGGGGCTGGATCTCTCGGTTGTTGAGCCGGTCCCAGTCGATGCGGCGGAAGAAGGCCTGCTCTTTGATGTCCCTCTCCCCCTCCGGCCCACAGCCCAGACGCTTGGACGGGTGCTTGGTCATCAGCTGAGTGTGTGTGTGTGTGTGTGTTGAAAGGAAAAAACATAAAGGTTGTTGAGTTTAGAGAACTTATGGGTCCATTTCTTAGGCACATGAGTAATGGGTACATTCACCAAAAGAAACCCTGTCATCTGCTCCCACTGCATCACCACCACAGCCTCTTCTAACATGGCAGCTGGTGACCTCAGATGGTGGGGCTGAATTTTCCTTCCATCTTTGTTCTGAACCATATTTCAGATGAGCACAATTATGCAGCACAGAGGAGGAAGCAGGGAGGGGGAACACACACAACAATAGGGAGTGATGAACGCTCGCTCAGAATAGAGACGGCAATCTCACAATGGATCGCTCTGCCGCGTCATTACAATCCTGAGTGGACCCCATTGGCCCTGTGACAGGGAGACTCTTGAATCTTAATTACTCATCACTCACTCACTCGCTGAGCATGTCACACTGACACGAGAGCTCCCACCTATGCTCCTCTCCACGAGAAGGAGACAAACAGGTTTTCTCAAGAGTCAAGAGACATGCACACAGAGGTTCATGGGCAGAGGCAAGACTCACCCCCTTGCAGATGGACACAGCTTCTTTGGACATGGACTTGGGGTAGGACACATTGTGCTCCATAATGGACTGAAAGAGCTCGTCCTCATCCTCACCGTCAAATGGCGGCTAATAGAAGACAAGAGACAGGAAGTCATTAACAGGAGACAGCATCGGAGGACAAGAGACAGGAAGTCATTAACAGGAGACAGCATCGGAGGACAAGAGACAGGAAGTCATTAACAGGAGACAGCATTGGAGGACAAGAGACAGGAAGTCATTAACATGAGACAGCATTGGAGGACAAGAGACAGGGAGTCATTAACAGGAGACAGCATTGGAGGACAAGAGACAGGAAGTCATTAACAGGAGACAGCATTGGAGGACAAGAGACAGGAAGTCATTAACAGGAGACAGCATTGGAGGACAAGAGCTCTCTGAAAATAAAACCTATTCTCGATTATCTTTCTAGTATCATGTCATAACTATATAATATTACTAATTACAGTGTATATGGTTTTGCAATTAAGTAGGTGGCCTTTCTTATCAACAGTACAGTTCAGTATTTGAAGGGATTTCTATTCCTTTTGAATAGGTCTGTTGTTTTGCATGCCATTTAACAGATCCTATCCATTGAAAGGCGGTAGTCTTTGGCCACATTAACATACAGTACACCATGGGTTGTGAGACTTGGTGCTATCAGATCTCAAATATTTGAAAGCAGTTCTCTGACATTCTGTGGCATTTGGCCCTCTGATAAGTGCTCAGAGAGAATGGGACAGAAGTGTCTTTCCCAGACCCCCATGGAAGAGGAGTGGTCAGACTGGGCCAGCACAGTAAAGATCAGGCATTGACAGGGGCTACCTTAGCCACAGAGAGAAAGACAGTAGAGAGAGAAAGAAAAAGGGCAATATGCCATCGCAGGGTCAGTATCTTAAAAATGTAAATCATGGAAAATGAAAGAAGAGAAAGTGAGAGCGTTCATTAGCCTGGCAGAGATCAAGTCACTAGATGACCAAATGTTGCCATATATAACCATACCTATGCCACGCTTACATAATCTCATCACTGCAAGCTTTTCTTAGGATGAGCAGCTGGTGTTGGTACACCTGCTGTCATCCCAATCAGGCATGGTGGCTGACAATGCTGTGCTACTGAAAAGAAGGAAAAGCACGGTCCTAAGTTTAGTTCACATTGGCCAGAGAAAAGGGATGTTGGTAATGCCTTACCCTGTTTCAAAAGACTCACAATGTTATAAACATGTTATAAACATGTTATAGCAGAGTCCCTGTCATGTCATTAGTAATCATGACAGTTGATGTGCCATGGTTACCTGACAGTGCCATATTTCTGTTGGTCTGATGATGGGTTCAAGTGAAGTGACTGGGATTCCTGCCCACCTACCTGACCAGCCAGCATCTCGTAGAGCAGAACCCCATAGGCCCACCAGTCCACTGACTTCCCATAGGGCTGATAGGCGATGATCTGTGGGAGGCAGGAGCAACACAGAATGACACAGACTTCCCATGGCTGTATAGCAAAGCTTCAGTAGTCATCTTTTTGGTCCCTTTTCCTTCATCAGGTGACAGATTACTTTTTGTGACTGAAATGTAGTACTGCTCCCAATTACGTATACAATAACATAGTCAGCTTTAGAAACAAAAGCAGTACAGCAACAGACTTAAATATAATCAGAGAAAGGTGTCTGTAAAGGGAGCCCTCAGTGTTCTAATGAACTGTACACTGACTGTGGATGAACACAGGTCTAATGCACACACACACACACACACACACACACACACACACACACACACACACACACACACACACACACACACACACACACACACACACACACACACACACACACACACACACACACACACACACACACACACACACACACACACACACACACACACACACACACACACACACACACACACACA
>NC_045152.1:17805966-17815966 GCF_900700415.2 Clupea harengus
CACAGCAGTCCTAATGGGTCTCATTGTGCACACTTCCCTGTTGTAGTGGCAGCTTTAAAAGCTTCACAGGAAATGAGAAAAAAAGGCGTCTAGTGGTTTATAAGCACATTTACCCCAGGGTTAAAGAGCCTCTTCAAACTGTGGAGAAAGCTATACTACTTGTGGTTGTAAAAACAAATATTTAATGTGAGTTGTTAAAGAGTCGCTACTCAACTCCATCTCATGGAAAGTTTGAAATACTTACTGTTACTAAACAACTGTATTATTTTAGCAGTGCCACACACAAACACACACACACACACATGTTCTCCCTCTCTCACATAGAGCCCATGTCATTCTCTCAATAGTTCTGAATCCTCTGCCACGTCACAGGTGGGATGGGGCCTGCCTGCCTGCCTGCCTGCCTGCCTGCCCAGGCCAGCTCTCTCACCACGGTCTGGAAGCAGGAGTGCAGCTGGGTGAGGAAGGGAGGCTTGTCTCGCTGGGCCAGCACCCTCTTCTCCACCATGGTGCACTCCACGTCGTCGTCCTGGATCACCACGTCCTTCTTCAGGATCTTTATGGCGTAGAGCTCCTCTGAGCCCTTCATCTCGGCCAACATCACCTGAGCACCACACAAGCCAGAAGAAGGGGACGGGGTTATACTCTCCACTGCCAGCACAGTACCATAGGATGTTTCAGCACAGTACCATAGGATGTTTCAGCACAATACCATAGGATGTTTCAGCACAATACCATAGGATGTTTCAGCACAATACTATAGGATGTTTCAGCACAGTACCTGTAAAAAAGGCTCTGGACTTATTTACCATTTAATATGGTATTTCTCCTTTTCATGCTGAAGGACTCTTAATTTGTTATTAGCAGCACCAACGTCATGCCAGAGAGAGAACGCAAATTGTTTTACTTTACTCTGTCGCGTTTCTGAAGCAGCAATTCATGTTGAGACCAAGAAACCCCTTTAGTTCGACGTGTGCGTCTATGAAAGATGTAAGTTCTCTACTGTGATGTTAATTCCATATATTAAGCAGTGTTATATGTTTAGAGATGTTTATTGCTTATCGTCAGTGTTAAACGGGTGAAGGAATGCTAGCATTTACCGTGTGAATGACGTTTATGTTAGCTTGCTAAATTACCTTGCATTGCGCCAAACCATGTACTTTGTATCCTGTTAGCCTGCATACGTATGCTATTTGTGTTCATTATAGTGTAGCTACGTACCTACTAATGGGTATTTATATGTTTGTGGGCCTTATTTAGTCATTTTACATGCTTGGTGATGCCGTGAGCTGACTAGCCTGTTGAGTTAACATGTCAGCGTAGATTGGTGCGCGCTGGCTACATAGTAGCTTTGTACTTATTGTTTTCCCCTTTCTACTTTGTTTCAGAACCACACACACACCTTAACCACACACTGTTATAACACACTGGTTGCTTGCAACATACTGAATATCTCTGTTAGAGAATTCCTGTATTCCTGATTCCTTTCCAATACAAAGTGGTTGCATCAGATCTCGTCTCATCATTGCCTCACCTCCAACGTGCACCTCTCCTGCCCTGAACATCCTGGCCTGGAAGTACTGTTCTGGCCGACACTCAAGATTGTGTGTGGTGATAAAATATGACTGAAACCCTCTTTTAGAACATAACATAAAACCCTCTTTTAGAACATAACATCCTATGTTATTGTGCTGAAACATCACCTATAGTATTGTGCTGAAACATCCTATGGTATTGTGCTGAAACATCCTATAGTATTGTGCTGAAACATCTCCTACACTACAGGTGATGTTTCAGCACAATACTATAGGATGTTTCAGCACAACTGACGGCCACTGTAGGTAATCCTACATGCTTGAAAATGGAGGGGTATTCAGTTGGTCGCAATCTGCACCCTCATCGCTAGATGCTGCTAAATCCTACCTTTAATGCCAACGGATAAAAAAACTCTTATTTTACGAAGGTTCCATCCCAAACCAGTAAATTGGCCATTAAAGCTACAGATCAAGTCTTCTTTGAAAAGATGCAACCGAGGGAGGGAAACTCATTTGAAAACATCATCCCCTGAGTCTTGTTAAAGGGGACTTAGGATGCAAAAATATGAGTGAAGATTAAAAAAATATTTTAATGGTTTGTCGCTTTGAACCAGCATACACTTAAAAATGGTTTTGAAGTCTTTTCACTGAACTACTTTTTTTTTCCTGATCACATACAATTGGTAAAAGTCCACCTTCATTAAGCCTACTTTCTTTTCTACAATACGATCCCAGAATTGATTTCTATTTAACCTTGCACTGCTCCTCTGTGTGGTAGTGTATAGTGCAAATGTGGCTAAAACACAGCTCCCATATGGAAGGGTGTTGTTGATAGTGTACTAATAGCAAAGCTGCTGAACTCTAACCTTTCCGAAGCTGCCTTTGCCGAGTAGAGCCAGGAAGTGGAAGTCGCTGAGTCGCACCCGATCCATGTTCCCAGAGGGCAGGCTGAACCTGCGGTAGTCTGCCGGAGTGATCGCCTTCTTCCCAGGGCCCATCTTGGCTTTCTGCAAAACAAATTATGGACTTCAAAATGTATGGTGCCCACATGCACATACAAATTTAAATGATCACTGCACTATAGCTGTGTTTATAAATGTGTAACTACTTTGTAATTACAAAGAGTATTGCCTCTATCGGTAAGTTACTGGTATGATTATTACTACTGAGATTAGGGTTAATATTGTTGAGATTGACATCTGTGGCTTGATGTATGAGTCATACATGCATACATGCAATTTCAGGTGACAGGAAAACTGACACCATTCTGTAGTTGGTTGGTCTCATTTAGAAACAGCTTTCGATCAACCAATCATAAAGAGTTTGTAAATATCACTGTGATTTGTAGTACAAAACTATAACAGAAATATTGTAGTTATAAACAATAATATAATCCTGAGACAAGAAAAATTGCACCTTTGCCTGGGACTAAAACTTCAGTCACAGATCACTAAGTATGGAACAGTCCTCAGCTAACACATGCTTCCCCCAGCACAGAGCCATCTGTTCCCACTGAAACCTTGAGTCACAACCTGCTTATTTACTCTCTAAGAAGGACGACACCACTTTTCTCCTATTCCCCAACTCCCCAAACTTCAACAGACTGCAAAACTCCTGGTCCCTGAATTGCCCAGACACTCCTGTGCATTTCCACAAAGAATACAAAAAAAGCATTCAGCCCACGCCCTGCAGTTTGTCCTGAAGACACCTCAACGCTTTGTGCCCACAAGTTCTTTTCTGAGTTTCACAAAGAGTTGACGATTGTCCTACTTTAAGCGACAAAAGAAAAAGAAATACTGATGTCTGGTCACGTCAAAGCAGTCTACCCATACAATACACATGGAATAGAAAAGAAGTCGAATGCCCTTGGCATGACAGCATCTCCTCAATAACTTGGTCACTGTCATATTCAGCATTTAGTTCCTTCTGCATTTATAGATACCTGTAGCTGTTCACTATGTATCATTTCACCTGAAGCCACTGCTGCACTTGACTACAAGTGAAATCTACAAAGGCTGAGTTCCCAGCTCTTGCTGAGGCTGTGCTGTGCTGTGCTGTGCTGTGCTGTGCCGTGCTGTGCCACTACGACGCTCATTTCCACTTTATTTTCCTGGACGGCTTTGTCTCAACAGCCACGACCTTCTCAGAGGCAAGGACAGCTGGCTGAGGAGGCGACTGCTGGGTCACAATTAGAGGAGGTGATCTCGTCCTGACACAGCAGGTGCCACGGAGAGCCGAGAAAACACCTGAGCCTCGGGACACGGAGCCCTGGCCTCCTCCTGAGCTCTCCTCCAGTGCCTCCATGATGATGTGAGAAACGATTGTAAACACAGAACCATTAGTCCAATAACTACAGTAGTGTCAGTGCTTCCTCCGCATTATAAATGAAAGCAGAGTTGCTGTTTTTTCATTTGAAATCTGTATTCCTGGTCCCCAAACTTTAATGAAGCTACTGTTGATCTAGTCTAGTGCCATATCAGCCAGACAAATGCAAAACAACAGAAAAGTTACTGTGTGCTGCCCCCAAGTGGACTGATTTTAAATGTGCACTAGGATATATCCTCTGCATAAGTTAGCACTGTTCGTGCAGGCATCCTCCAGTGTAGGTGAGTGAATGAAAGACAAAGCTAATCAGATCATTACAAACAGTTGAGTGTTTGACATGAGCACCGGGTTATCCTGTGTGTCTTTGGTCCTCCATTAGTCAGCAGCGCAGCATGCCCTTGAGCACCATGGCCAAGTATTTATTTACCCCACAGTGATGGGTGTTTGTGGCATAGCACAGTTGTGTTAGTTCTGCCTGTCTGGGTGGCACACACACACACACACAGACATGCGTGACGGGAGTGAGTGTTCCAGGAGCGTGCAGGGCCTCTGCTGCCTGAGCCAGCGGTGCTCTCAGGGGGGGGGGGGGGGACGGGACTCTTACAAAGCATCCCCCCCAGTGCACCTGTTTACTAACAACAGCACTGCTTCTCTCTGTATATGTGTTTGTGTGTGTAGGTAGGTTGGTAGGTTTATATATCTGTGTCTTCACATGTGTTGCACACTTCTTATAGTTTGAAGGATAATTCAGGCACATGCCAAGCCAAAATGCCAAGCCAAGTTTTGTTTTGTTTTGTGTATTTAATTTGAGTGCAGTAAATGGAGAGGCATGTTCCTGGGAGTCAGGAGCAGTCAGCAGTCAGCAGTCTCATGTTCGTCTCAGGCTCATCAGGCACCTAATCAGGCAGCTGTGTTAGTAACGCTGATTGGTTTGTGGCAGCTGGCAGACACACACAAACAATCAGGGGGAGACCAGAAGGGACCATTCCAGTGCTTAAGAATATGGAGTTATATTCTTAAAATAGAGAAAGAAAGAAAGAGAGAGACAGAAAAAGAGTGAAAGTGAGAGAGAGCATGAGAGTGAATGAAAGAGAGAGAGAGAGCTACCTTGAAGAAGTGGTTTAGTTGGCAGGCCTATAGAAGAGAGAAACTGCAGCATTAGTCAGGAGACAGATGTGTGTTTGTGTGTGTGTGTGTGTTTTTTTTGTCAGGAAAAGCAGGACTGGTAGTCAGAATATGCTCTGCTCTAGAAGATGAAGAATTGTGCTACTATATGGACCCTTCACACAACTATCACAATATTAAATGTATCAATTTATCCTGCAAATCAGCATACATTATGCCAAGTGGGTAGAAAGATCAGTCGAAGGCATGGATGTTCAAATGTGAGAAAATTCCTGTTGACGCAAAGGATGATTATTTTGTAACTTGCTAGGATCTCAGTCGTGGTTTCCATGGGAACAAGAACTTGCTTTTGCTTAGCCAGCTAACCGGGTGTCTTAGGGATTCACTCATACATAGTCCGATAGAACATTAAAGCATGAAGCGTGCTAATCGAGTTATTGAGAGAAGTCTCTTCTTGTCTCTGACACACACACACACACACACACACACACACGCGCGCGCGTACGCGGGTGAAGAAGGGAAATATGTAAAGAGGAGCTTGAGACTGAGGCTTACTCTCTACTCTTCAATCTGCACTACTGTTGCCATGGAGATATGGACAGCCTTTAGGGTAAATGCCATAGTTAATATGCATAAGAAATAGAATGTTGTAAGAAAAATTGATGATTTAAAGAATGGCGCCAAAGAGACGTCTAACTTTGGGAAGGAATTTTATCAAGTCCAACGGTTTAAAAAACAAACACACACATTGGTCACACCAAAAATAGCTGTGAATCTAGACAAAACACCGTCTGTGAATCTAGACAAAACACCAACCTCAAACTTCTGTCGGAGCTCCACTTGATTGATGTCTTCAACGTCTGGAATGGGGCAATTGTAATACTCGCCCTCTTCCTGGTTCAGCAACTTATACCTGTAAAACAGAGAGGACCATCTGTAGTATGTCACGTGGAAACACATCAGTGCGGTCAATGTCGTTTTCCTTACTCTTGTAATTCGACTGTAGTCACACAAACACCACACAATGTAGTGTTATGTACAAGTTATGTATCAATGATTCTTCTCATAATTACATAATGCTACTATAACATACAGTATGTCATACAGTAAGCCTTGGGCTCAGGACAGCCACTTAAGACCATGTTCACTATTAATGGTGCTCTTTAGATAGATCAAACTGAGTGGAATAGAAGAAGATGAAGACCATGTTCACTATTAATGGTGCTATTTAGATAGATCAAACTGAGTGGAATAGAAGTAGGTGCATCTGTCCATGTTCACTATTAATGGTGCTATTTAGATAGATCAAACTGAGTGGAATAGAAGTAGATGCATCTGTCCATTGTAAATAGTCCAGTAGCCCTGCCCATAATATTTTCCTGAACACTCTCGTTTCATTCATATCAGTAGCCCCATGCATATTTCCTCCAAACTGTTGAGACAGTATATTACAGCTAAAGTTGGACTATTTAGTCTGCAAGTGGGCACAAGCGTTCCAACCTTGTAACTCACACACTCACCATCCACACATAGGCGCTTTTATGAGCTCAGACACCCCAAAGGACATGGAGCCCATGAAGTCATTTCTGGTAGTCCTGTCCCAGTCCCACACCTCTACGGAGAGACGACGATCTTTGTCCATGGCCTTCAGCTTACTATTGGAGACACACACACACACACACACACACACACACACACACACACACACACACACAAAGATACATGAGAATACACACACACACACACACACATTTACATTCACAAAAACCCTTCTTCCCATTCTGGGTCATGACTGATCAGTTTTTGATCTCATGCTTTGGTTGAAAACTCATCAGATACAAAAGCTGAATTCTGTCCACTAGAGGGTCCCTAAGGTTCCTGAAAGCCCTGCTTTACTCCACTAGAGGGTCTCTAAGGTTCCTGAAAGCCCTGCTTTACTCCACTAGAGGGTCTCCAAGGTTCCTGAAAGCCCTGCTTTACTCCACTAGAGAGTCTCCAAGGTTCCTGAAAGCCCTGCTTTACTCCACTAGAGGGTCTCTAAGGGTCCTGAAAGTCCTGCTTTACTCCACTAGAGGGTCCATAAGGTTCCTGAAAGCCCTGCTTTACTCCATTAGAGGGTCCCTAAGGGTCCTGAAAGCCCTGCTTTACTCACAAAGCGAAGGACTCGTTCCATGTGGGGTTGAGGGAGGACCGGATGGTCCTGGTCTTCTGCTTGCTCTCGCTCTTAGGGTCGGGGATGAGTTTCAGTTTGACGTAAGGATCCGACGACCCGTTGGGGTCCATTGGAATGAGGTTACGGGCCTCCCCGACTAATCAACACAAAAACACACAAATAAAAATAAACAAATCAGTCTATTTATCAGTAAGCCAAGTTATTAGTTACATCTAGGGGTATCTATTTAGGGGGCAGTAGACAATCTTTTCATATTGCCATCAGTGCATTGCTTCCTGCGCTGATGTAAGAGGGATGTGGAGACAGAGCTTGTGGAGACGATGTGAACACTTCTGCTTTTTTCACTCTTTCATCTTCCAGTTTTTCACATCATCTTCACACTTCACGTCTCAATACCAAGTCCACTCTTTCAAAACTCTTCACTAGAGCCTGACTGATATAGAATTTTTAAGACCTTTAAGATTTTTTAAATCCCATGATATATAGAGCAAAAACACATAACAAAGAGATTTTCCCCAACATTCAGCATGGTGATTGAAGAGTTCTGATCAAGATAGGATATAATGTTGTTTAAATTCTAGAGTAATGAATCTTCACCGGCCTCACTATTTGATTCAAGCGATTACAATTTGATTACGATTCAAGGGGTAACAATTTGATTATAAAACGATTCTTGATGCATCACGATGCATCTTGGCCTTCATGGTTTTTATTAATAAATACAAGCACTTAGATTTGAACTCTATTTTCCTGTTAATCATTTTATTTAACAGCTGTTTTAACTGACTAACATTACAGAAAAAGCTGTCTCCCTTTTTTCCCAGCAGTGGGCCTATGTCCATATGAAGTTGTAGCAAGCAGACTACTAGCATTAAGCTAGGCTAAGCAGTAGAGTTATAATAGAGCTATGTGTTTGTTCACTGATGTGATGACTGCACAATCACATTCAAATGCTTTTAAAATATTGTAACATCAAAGACGGAGACGGAGGAGAGCAGTGGCCCCTGCACGTCACAAAGGGGACTCAGAGAATGTAACCGTACCGCCTACCCCTGCTCCCTCGCCTCAAGTGAAATAAGCACCGCTTAGCTTAAGCTCAACTTAGCTTAATGCTAGTGGCCTGCTTGCTACCACTTCCTGCAGTGTCCTATTAGCTAAATAATATGAATTAGTATTTCTTATTTATCAGCCATTATAAACGCTGATACCGATAGGTCGACAATAATCTCATATCAGCTGATAACATCATCATCATTCACAGTGTGCTTTACAAACACGCACATAAGCAGTTGCCCTCTTCCTAATCAGTTAACATTTCATGCAAATTGTCCTGAAGCATAGCAAAATGCACATGTTATGTGAAGCCATTTGCATAGACAGTCTACAGTATTGCAATACCAAACATATGAATCTGAATTGCTCTAATATGTTTCATGACAGTTCTATGCTACAATTTCAGTGGTGTACTATAGTACAACAAAAAGTGCAGATATTTTTCATTTCCAGTACAGTAAGTGAAATAACAACTCAAGATACTACCACTAGAAGTCTACTGTAGCCCTCATGCTGATCCATGGTATCCTCTGTATTTTACAGTATGATCTTGACAATTACAGTAAGGCAACGTTGTCTTGAATCTTCCCCCACACCCTACAAATATTCCAAGCCAAGCAGATATAGTGACAGCAAACTTTGATTTGTTGGTTTTCCTCTGTGTTCTGAAAAAGTGGACATGGTATTGAGACATGGAAGTGTGACAATTATTCACTCCCAAATTAGAGTAAGTGTTAAATCATTAGTTAGGCTGTTATTTAGCATCAAAATTAAAATGGCATGTATGAGAGACATCAGTCTTCCACTCAATATGATGTGAGTGCTCTGAACAGACTCTCACACAATTAGACACAACAGCAGCACTGTGGTCGGAGAGCACAAAGACCCTTACTGCATGGCAACCTCAAGCATATTCCATCTCCAAGGAAACCTCTCCACTTGTGGCTGCCAATGTTATTTGAACCTCGGCCGCAGTGAGAAGAGAGGTGCATGTGTGTCATGTCTCACGTACTGTATATCTCACATGTCTCACCTGTAGTAGAGGACACCTCACTCAACATACAACACAAGAGTGCAGTATAGACTGCAGGGAAGAAAACAGTCCAATTACCTGACTACACACACACATACACACACACACAATTATCATTGTGCTATTTTTAAAGTGAAGTCAGACTGCAAGTGAGTACCACAAAAGAGACAAAAGCAGAAAAGATAAAGAGGGGATGAATAGAGATGGGAGTAGAGGAGAGAAAGAGAGAAACAAACAGAATGAGAGAATGTAGGTGAGAAAAGCCATGGGGGAGAAAAGCCATGTGGGTGGGGGGGGGGGGGGGGCATGTCAGCCTCAGCTGATGGTCCTGGCTGTGTGTGTGTGTGTGTGTGTGTGTGTATGTGTGTGTGTGTGTGTGTATGATGCTCCTGGCTGTGTGTTGTGGTGAGATGATGGATGTCTGATTTGGGCGTTTCATCACCTCCCTCCCTCCCCCCTCTTCATCTCCACATCAGCATGAAGCTGCCATCACTCTTAAAGAGCCATGCAGCTGTTTACAAAAGGTAGGATTGAACGAGAAGCCAGGCAGAAGGCTCTGACATGTTCAGATGATACTTCAGCTCAGAGAAATTCACTTTGTGGAGTCCCTTTGCAATGCTGACTTCAGCCAGCAGGGAGCAACAGAGGTCTCTGCTGAGGGGACTGGCCGAGACGCTCACGGTCTCTCTCAGTGATAAACCCACCGAGGTTCTGCTCTGTCAATACATGATGTTCGGCTACACAACTCCTTCTGAC
>NC_045152.1:17820966-17880966 GCF_900700415.2 Clupea harengus
TGTATCTCCGTGCCCCCTCCTCCTCCTCCTCACCCCACCCCACCCCCACCCAAAGCCCTCTCTGTGGGGAGGCAGAGCAGGTTTGCTGACAGGCAGATTGTGAGGATGTAATTACAGATTTGGTGCTATCCCCACATCAATTTATTTCAATCTGCTCTCATTAAAATCTGTGATAACATTTCCCATCAGAGACGGAGAGATGGATGGAGCACGGCAGGGAGTGACACAGAGGGGTGGGGGGGTGGAGCGGAGGCAGGAAGAGAGCAGGAGGAGACGGGGAATGAGAGATGGAGAGAGAGTGAGAGAGTTATTCAGACCGTACACTATGATGATATGAGAATCACAGTCATCATCAATTCAAATAAAAAAAATGGCCAGTAGCCAATGCTGTCCAGTCCCATAGTTGTAAGTGTGTGTGTGTGAGAGAGAGGAGAGAGTGTAAGTGTGTGAGTGTGTGTGGGTGTGTGTGTGTGTGTGTGTGTGTGTGTGTGTGTGTGTGTGTGTGTGAGAGAGCGAGAGAGAGAGAGGAGAGAGTGTAAGTGTGTGTGTGTGTGTGTGTGTGTGTGTGTGTGTGTGTTTTGTATTGCTCTGTTTCTGGGGGTTATTCCAGCAAATATCCACCTAATTTCAGATCACACAGAGAACACCCCATTCTGTAGCCAGACACACAAATCTCTGAGTCAGACAAATAGCCAGGAAGAACCTGTCACAGGGACCAGTGACACAGTGAGGAGGAGGAGGGGGAGGAGGAGGAGGAGGAGGAGGGCAGGACTCACTGTCACATTTCATGCCCTGGTGGATGAGGCCGTAGAGCAGCGAGCCGCAGTGGTCGCAGAACGTGGGGCTGCCGTACGAGTGGATCTTAAACTTGTGCTTGCTTCTGGGGTCCTGGAGCAGGGATACGAGACAGAGAAGAAAAGAAAACGCTTTCAGCATCTCTGCCAAAAGACATTAAAAGACATGAATAAATGACAGCATCTTGTGAGAACTAGGCACTAACAGCATCTGCTTGTACAAGGAAAAGCGAAAGAGCATGAAAAACTCTCCCGATGTTCCATGTGTTGTCATTACTTAGTTTCCTTCCATTTCTTGTGCTCACCTCCCCTTGTGTGTGTCCTTGTGTGTAACTGGTCTGTGTACTCCTACTCTACTCTGGGTTGTGTGTGTCCTTGTGTGTAATTGGTCTGTGTACTACTCTGGGTTGTGTGTGTCCTTGTGTATAACTGGTCTGTGTACCTCTACTCTGGGTTGTGTGTGTCCTTGTGTGTAATTGGTCTGTGTACTACTCTGGGTTGTGTGTGTCCTTGTGTGTAACTGGTCTGTGTACCTCTACTCTGGGTTGTGTGTGTCCTTGTGTGTAACTGGTCTGTGTACTTCTACTCTGGGTTGTGTGTGTCCTTGTGTGTAACTGGTTCTGTGTATTTCTACTCTGGGTTGTGTGTGTCCTTGTGTGTAACTGGTCTGTGTACTTCTACTCTGGGTTGTGTGTGTCCTTGTGTGTAACTGGTTCTGTGTATTTCTACTCTGGGTTGTGTGTGTCCTTTTGTGTAACTGGTCTGTGTACTTCTACTCTTGGTTGTGTGTGTCCTTGTGTGTAACTGGTCTGTGTACCTCTACTCTGGGTTGTGTGTGTCCTTGTGTGTAATTGGTCTGTGTACCTCTACTCTGGGTTGTTTTGGGTTCACTGTCAGATCGCCTCGTTTCATTCAGCTCATGTGTTCCCAGTTTGTTCTGGCCATGGCTTTATCCAAGCTTCTGCCTGTTTGGATTGCCTTTCCTGCCTGTTTTACATGAATCTTCCTTTAAATAGTAAACCTTACTTTTGCTTTACTCCTGCCTCCTGTACCCCCCCCCCCCCTAATTCCTGACACCCAGTCCAGTGATATCAGCACACACTTATTAGATTGTGGCCCAGATGATGTGAAGTCCTCTTATGAGAACTTAATATGAGATAAGAGACAACTTTCGCATGAAGCATATACTCTCTTCAAAAAGAGTGAGTCAAGGGGTGAAGAGGTCAGAAGATGATGTGAAGAGATCTTCCATGTCATATTACAACTGAACATCATGCTAAGTCTGAGCCTTCAGAGATCTTCCATGTCATATTACAACTGAACATCATGCTAAGTCTGAGCCTTCAGAGATCTTACATGTCATATTACAACTGAACATCATGCTAAGTCTGAGCCTTCAGCGTGATGCATGATGGAATCAAATAGCAAAATCCTAACACAGACACATTTATAGCTCACACAATCTTAGAAACAGAATTATGGGGGAAACGTGGTCTTGCAGACAGGCGGACATTCCATTTCTTTGGTTCTAATCATAAGGGGTTACCATGCAAACACAACGGCAATGGGCCCCCTCTGGGGAGGGTAAACAGCACAGACCCAGACGCAGATGCAGGCAGGACCCCGATCTGGACCCCTGGCACAGGGGCTGACTCGTCTCAGGGGTCCCTCCAGGGGTCCCTCCGCCAGGCTCTAATTAGAGCACTGCCATTTGAAACAGCAGCACAGCGCCGCCACCTTAAGCCTTGGCACAGCAGAGCAGTGCAGAGAGCAGAGAGAAGAGAGAGAGAGAGAAGAGAGAATAGCACGGGAGCACAGCACTGATGAATGTTTCCCTCTCTGTTTCTCTCTCTCTTACTCCTGCTGCCTCCTATTGTTTCCCACAGCCTCTGCCTCTCTCTCTCTCTTTCTCTCTCTGTCTCTTTCTTACTCATGCTGCCTTTTACTGTCTCTCTCTCTCTCTCTCTTCTCCTATTGTTTCCTGCTGCCTCTCTCTCTGTCTCTTTCTTTATTCTCTCTCATTGCTTCTGCTGATGCCAAAATGGGCTGAACGGGGCTGTGCACATCGTAGCACTGGATCCAGACACGAAATGTCCGAATTGAAATAGCTAATGTTAGAAAGCTCGATGTTATTGGCTACATTTAAAGTTAGAAACCAAGTCTATGGGGCAAACAGTTAACACTAGCCAGCATTTGTTTGTAAGTGTCTGGTTTACTGTAAGACTGATTAATACCTACAGTAGGCCTACTGTCCATGGAAAGACTAGCCACATCTCTCCTGCTTCAGATGTCACTTTAGCATTTCATCTGATATGTGACTTGTAGCACTCCTAAACTCAACAAAGACACGGCTCCATTTCATTAAGTGCAATATTTAATGGATATGCTTTTGTAGTAGCCTATTAGGTTCACATATCTTGTCCCAGCCATACACAGCAAAAACAGTCCTCCAATTTATCATCTTGGTTAAAAGGTCAAAATATGAGACCGTAGCCTAAACCAAATATCTTAAAGTGACAATACACCATTAATCAATACATCTTCAAACCGCATCAAGTTGTCATTCTTTTTAACTGAATATTAAAAAAAAGGTGCAAGGTAAATAAAGAATGTAAGGATGGGCAATATATGTTATTTGCTATTTCAACTGAATAAAAAAGAGAATGTCTGTATAGCCTGTAAGGTATAGGCCTCATATATTAATTTGCTTTAGTTGTTTGTTTTAAAATTTGTGTCATTTGGTTTTGTGTTTTTATTTATGTATTCATTATGCTAAGTCAGGGGTTTTCAACAGGGGGTCCGTGGCCCCCTGGTGGTCCGTGACGGCATTGCAGGGGGTCCGCTACATGAGCCTATGTTGATCAGTTTACCATTGAATTTTTTTATATTTTTAAAAATTTGCTTTGATATTTCAACACATTTCCAGATTACTCTTGAATATCGTGAAAATGTTGTCTTATAGGCAGAATATCTGTGCAGGGGGAGGGGGCGTGGCAGCGGCGGTTACAAACACACACGCGTGTGCAGGCACATCAGTGGGCCGCAATTTACTTTCTAGTCAGAATGGTGGTCCCTGGGACAAGACCAGTTGAAAACCCGTGTGCTAAGTGATTCACATTTATAACTCTAATAATAATGTTTATTTTAATTTATTTATCTTTCTGGGGGCACCTAAATGGCCAGCAGCAGCCCTCTAGCCTACAATTTATTTATTTCATCCTCTCTCCCCCCCCCCCCCCCCCCCCTCTGTATCATCATGCCCATGTTTCGGCTTGTTGTGTGATGGAGTGAAGGGGGTATGTTTCAGGGTATGGCGGAGAGTGAGTGAGTGAGTGAGCGAGCAAGTGAGTCAGTGCTGCCTGGGAGAAGATGAAGCTCCCCCTCCTCCTCCTTCTCCCTCCAGCCCCTCTTCCTCCCCCTCTCCTCCTTCTCCCTCTCCCTCCAGCCCCTCTTCATCCCCCCCTCTCCTCCTCCCTCTCCCTCCAGCCCCTCTTCATCCCCCCCTCTCCTACTTCTCCCTCTCCCTCCAGCCTCTCTTCCTCCCCCTAGAGAGGAACTGTGGATTGAGGGAGAGGTTTCCGGTGTCAAGCGGAGGGCGGGGAGAGAGTGAGTGGGAGATGATGCCGCTGCTCCTGTAGCACCTGGGCTAAGCATCATCTGGGTGCCAGGGGCTCGCCACCTGGGTCAAGGTCAGAGGTCACTCATGCATTTTCAGCAGATTCATGAGTACCAAAGACGTCACTTCCGTGAAGCCTGCCGCCATCTTTGTGTCCAACTCTACCGTTATTCCCATTGTATTTGTACCCAATAGTAGCTAGTTAGTCATATATATTAATATATAGTAATAATATAATAATAATAATAATATAAATATAATAATGGTATTGTTTTCTATTGATAGGTTCTTAAAATTTAGACTTTTTAAAAGTAGTATTGTCTAATTCTAGTGGTTAGTTAGTTAGCTTTCATAGTTAGCCAACGAACAGAGTCATGACTACGAACACAGCACATCTGAATGAAGCAGAAAGACAACGATATTTAGAAAAAACATTGATTATTGGCTGCGATCCATATTTATTATCGGCAACTTTATTTTGTCCCTTAAAGTCTGCGAAACGTCTGCCCCAACTGTCCTTTCCCGACATATATATTTATCTTGTACACAATCCATCCCCATACACCGGAGATAGCCTGAAGGCTTTCAAAAGTACATCAATATGCAGTTGCAGGATGGGTGAACGACACCAAGATATGGCATCTGGAGACAAAAAATATGTATGTCATCACATGACATCTTAGTAATTCAAACAGCGATTTATCAACCGATTTATTTTAGTGGTGGTTAAGAGTGCCAATGTGGGCTAGCTAGGTGTAGCTAAAGCCTTTAGTGAAGGGCTAAACAGCTCGCTAACTATTAGCACTCTAGCTTGCTCAGGAGAGTTTAGCTCTGATAAGACACAGCAATTATTCACGATTGTATCAACGTGCTGCATTTCACTTAACATGTCAGTCATTCCCAGGCTCTGAACACAAAATCAACATGTCCGTGGATGGTGGTGCAGGAAGATACAAAGTGTTGACTGCACAATCTGAAGTTAGATGTTGGCTGCCAGTTGTCTCTTCTCATTTGCAGCCAACCATTTATTCCGCCGATCTAAATCTTTTGGTATACAATTAAATTGTTTATTTGGGTAATTTTCGCGACTATTGTCGCATCCATCAGCACAACATAAGCAGGGCATTTTAACTTTCTGCGGGTTGTGACCGACCATTGTCTGTGTTGTGACCGGCGCTTAGCTAGACTTTCGGACACAAAGATGGCGGCGCTTAAACACAGTGACGTCACGTGGTACTCATGAATTGCCTAATAATACATGTGTTTGCCCCTGTTTGTGTGTGTGAGTGTTTGCATGTGTTGTGGTGTTTTAAAATGTGTGGCAAATTGCAATTCCCTGTTGCGCCCCTGGTATACAGAGCAATACCAAGATCATTACAGAGCAATACCAAGGTCATTGTCTACAAGAATGGCTCAAATGTATGCCCACTCTGTCTCTTGTAATAAGCTTATAGAACTCAGTGATTACATTTTCAAATTTAACACCATGAAAAATGGGTTTGGCTGTGAGATGTGAGACTCAGGGGCCCGGACACAATGCCTGGGGGAGAGTGAGGTGAGGTGAGGTGAGGTGGGCCCTTTGTTGTGGAGGAAGGGACTGAGCTCCACACTGCTCTGAAGGACACTCCAACCCCACCCACTAGATTTATACAAATATATTTAATAAACACGCAGGCTGAGAGCAGGCCCTCCTGTAGCAAGGTCCAGAAATAGAAAATGCGCTGGGTGTGTGTGTGTGTGTGTGTGTGTGTGTGTGTGTGTGTGTGTGTGTGTGTGTGTGTGTGTGCGGAAGTGAGCGACTCAGACACCCCACTCGCCCGCCACCTGTCCTGCGTGAAACCACAGCACGAAAAGCAGCGTGCGTTTTCAATCGGGCAGCGCTAAGGACGCCCGTTATTATTCACAAAGGCGAGGGGGGCCGGAGGAAGTGTGAACTCTGGTGTGTTTCTGTTTCTCCATCAGGTTTTTTTCTAACCCTAGTTTCTTTTTTTTAGAAGGAAATGGCTGTGCTGTGTTGGAAACATCTCATGGCATAGAGAGAGGTGCAGTATTGCTTTAGAGATCGCTGGGACATGAAAGCGAGGCTCATTTCCTAGCTCTTGAAAATGAAACGGATGCCAAAAAAAGATTCCCAAACGAGCACCACAGCCTCGCAAGGAGACTCCAGCTCAAGGACATGAATTCTAAACAGATGTTTTTTTTATAACAGCCGATTTACTGGTGACAGGAATGATTTTATCTATAAAATACACTGCCAAAATATCCTGGCTACGGTAAAATATTGTTTTCCTCTTCAGATGTGAGGTGCAAGTGTAATTCACGTCGAGAATTTACTGCCACTTGTATGAACTCAGATACAATATAAGATGCTGTCCGCTCATCATGGTCTACATCTGATCATCTGATAAAGGATATGGAAAGTTTATGTAAACCCTCTCTCATAAAGCAAACATTACATCATAAACATACCATATCCAGGCACAAGGTGTAGTTTTCGTGATAAATCATGTCCAGAGACACAACAGTGACATTTGTTAGTGAATATCATATCACATGCGAAGATGCTGTCACAATCACAATTACTGATAATGGTAATAAGACACTGTTGTGTATAATTGGCCACTAACTGTCATGATGTTTCTGCCACGGTTATAATGGAGGGTTTAAATCAAGCGCTGGCTCCCAATCTGGATGGGAATGAATGCGCTGATTTGCATGACCCTTAACACTGCCAGACTCCCCCATGCTTTGCTATTTTTGACCTAAGGGCTACAATCTGTTTCGACAAATAAACACTGACAAATATCTCTTTAAAACCCAAACACTGTCCCTACATATATGTTTCTGAGCTATATGTAAGGACACTTTTACCCGTTTCATAGGGTGCATCCTGGGTGCATTATGCAGACAGCGGGGGCAGATGAGGGCAGAGAGAGAGAGAGAGAGAGAGAGAGAGAGAGAGAGAGAGAGACACACACAAACACAACTGTGACTGCAGTGTCTCGTGCCACTGCGACAGCAATGGCAAAGGCCTGCAGGGGAACTTCTCATCACATAGTCATCTATTGACAACTTCATGGTCCTTATGTTAATAACTCACAGCGGGTAGTGAGCTGTTGTGACTCAGAGCCTAACCCAGTTGACTTTTTAAAGGGATTGGGGCCCAGCGCTCCTCCTTTGTCTTCACCAGGGAGCCAGCAGGGAGGCTGCGTCACTTATGAAAAATGCCAGTCAGCTTATTGTCAAACACCATGGTGGCTGCGTGCGTGCTTTTTCATGAAATACAGAATTTTTCAGGGTTTTAAGCCTTAATCCACTGACTGTTAATAAAACGATCGCTGCTGACATTTAGAGACAAGCTAAGATGATTCAGCAGGTCAATACATTTCCACCTAGTTTCAGACTCGGTGGCAGTCATTAGAGGGAATTGGTTATTCGTGGCAAAGAGGCATTGTTGACAGAACAGATGCTGAGAAACAGCAGTTAACCAACCACTGTGCATCCAATTAACTCTGCAAGGAAATAAATCACTTCTTCCATTTCTCGGCTGATTCATCTCAACTCAGCTTCCCTTCACGTCTCCATATTCCCAATGAGTAGGCTTCATTAGGAGATCTCTGAATGGAACACCTGGATCTACGGAGGCCTGTACCAAAGACAATGGAGCAGTTGGGAACACATTTTCTTCCCATTTGTGTGTGCATTTGTCCAGTAATTGCTGTTCTATTATGGAAGTATGTACAACACTGGCAGTAGGAAACAAGGTTATTTACCCCACTGGCACAGCATGCAGCATTCTGCTCCATGTGTCACAGAGAGACAAGCTCCAATGGGCAGGGACCGCCATCCCCCAAAACAAGAGAAGAAAGGGTGCCAGCTAGCTCCAGGTTAGAGGGCCTTCCCAAGCCGGGCTCATTGTGCTCTTGATTGCCTGCAGCTCATCATCGCTATGGTGATGCCAGTGTGTATCTTCTTCCACAGATGTAGCACTTGAGAGAGTAGGAGCAGAGCCTCAGAGGACACCTCCTGCATGACTGCAACATGCCTGCTCCTCTGAGGACACCTCCTGCATGACTGCAACATGCCTGCTCCTCTGAGGACACCTCCTGCATGACTGGCAACATGCCTGCTCTATTCAATATGCTTGCGCTAAATGTGCTTCCCCATACATCAACAGCCTTTCAGTGGGGCAGAAATAGACATAGCATGATCTACACACACACACACACACACACACACACACACACACACACACACACAGACTCTGTAAACATGCCTGGTTGCCTAGGTGTGTGTATGTACGACAAACATCATCCTTAATGACAGCAGGGTTACTATGGTGACGAGTCTGGATGCAGAGCTGCTGGAGCGGCATAAAAAGGTTCAGAACAAGAAGTGAGACAGGGGAGCGGAGGTGAGACATGAACAACTGAGACAGGGGAGCAGAGGAGTGAGAGGAACAACTGAGACAGGGGAGCGGAGGTGCGAGGGGAACAACATTTCCTCCCTTCTCTCTCTCTCTCTCTGTCTCTCTCTCTCACTCTCTGTGTCTCTACCTCTCTCTCTCTCTCTCCTCTCTCTCTCTCTCTCTGTCTGTCTGTCTGTCTGTTTTGCGTGGTGGTGTTTACAGTGACGGTGTGTGAAAAGTTCTGGTGGTAAATCACCAGGCAGGGTTTCACCCACATCGCCTCAGGGGAGAGGAGGGAGGCTGGCAGCAGGGGTACCTGAACCCAGACCCCCCGGCCCTGGTCAGGGTGCAGATGGACCAGACCCCCGGGCCCTGGTCAGGGTGCAGATGGACCAGACCCCCGGGCCCTGGTCAGGGTGCAGATGGACCTCCCCAGACAGCCAATTAAGCAGCCAGCAACCTGTCACATGTGCCGTCGGAGCTCACCCCTCAACACCTCGCATCACTTCCTCTGCACACACTGCACGCTGTCTTATAGAGTGTAAACACACAAACATCACTTCCTCTGCACACACTGCACGCTGTCTTATAGAGTGTAAACACACAAACATCACTTCCTCTGCACACACTGCACGCTGTCTTATAGAGTGTAAACACACAAACATCACTTCCTCTGCACACACTGCACACTGTCTTATAGAGTGTAAACACACAAACATCACTTCCTCTGCACACACTGCACACTGTCTTATAGAGTGTAAACACACAAACGCACACAAGGACAGACAGAGTGTGGATGGAGGAATGAGGGTTTGCCCATGCCTGCATGTTCCGCTGTTAATGTTCAGTGTCAAGTGATGTTGAAAGGAAGACTAATAATTTGGGCTACGTAACCCTGCTATCTACTGATCATTCACTGATCATCATATCATTTACTTTATGTATACAGAATACTGAACTCAATGTACATATCGAATGGTTTCTAATGCAACAGATGAGATTTCCTACTAGGTGGATGTATTCTATTTAAAATCCCTAGGAGTTAAACAGCTGAACTGTGGTATATCATCTGATAATACAGAGGGCCTCCGGACTACAGTCTGGGATTGAGACTCGAGGTACTAATAGAGCTTTAAATAATTTAATCTCAGATACAATCATTCATCTCAACGGGTCAATATCTCATTTCATGTCTCTGTCATGTACAAATTATTCTCTTTAGAAACTATCCTGCCTTGATGGGGAGACTATGGGAATGGGAGACTAAATTGCAGATATTAATTTAAACAATCCTGATGAATCCCAAGTCGTTTGTTCATAATTCAGTTCCATGAAAGTGGAGTGTATGAATAATTGCAATCATCAATGCTCCGTAGCTGTCGACCATTCAGTATTAGCATTGCACAAATATCTTACTTGTAAAAATGAGTCATAACAAACTAAATCCGCCTCATAGTGTCTTTATGGCCACCTGAAGTCAGACGTCTGCAATCATAAGCATGAGAGGGACCATATCGATCGCCGGTGATAAGGTGCAGTATGCTCTTTATGGGGGGTCAATGGAACAGATCCTAAGGGCCTTAGGTTTATGAAACAGGGAACACACTGATTTACACACCCAGACCCAGTGTGTAGCAGTGTGTGTGTGTGTGTGTGTGTGTATCCAGGAGGTCAGAGGTGGGACACCTAGGGGTTTGCACAGTCCAGTACATACAATAAACAAGTCATGTTCTGGCAACTGAACACAGTGGAATGAAGCCCCTGCAGGTGTTTATATGCTAATAGGATGCATATACTGTATATATATAAGTAGTTGTAGGCTATATGCAAAGTGAACATACAGGCAAGTGTATTTTAGCATACTGTATAGAGAATATTCACAAAACACTTGTTTATTCATCCACAATTCTATCATTAATACATTGCGCTGTGTACAAGAAGACAGCCTACGCATGTGGATCATAGTGTTAACATACAGTCCAATGAGTGTGTGTGTGTGTGTGTGTGTGTGTGTGTGTGTGTGTGTGTGTGTGTTTGTGTGTGTGTGTGTGTGGTGAGTGGGCTGTGTGTGTGTGTGTGTGTGTGTGTGTGTGTGTGTGTGTGTGTGTGTGTGTGTGTGTGTGTCTGTGTCTGTGTGAGAGTGTGTGTGAGTGTGGAGGGGGGGGTGTTCTGAGTAATGGATGTTTGTGTAGGTTTACAGCACTGCTGTTTACTTTCATCAGTGTTCACGGTAGTGATGAAAGACGTGCTCTCCGTGCAAGCGGTGTCACAGTGTTAAACGTGCACTCCTGTAACCTGTCTGCCGCGAGTTACACTCTCTCTTTCTCTCTCTTTCTCTTTCTCTCTCTCTCCTTCTCTCGGCTGATGCGCCCTGGCAACCTGACGCTGGTGACACATCAAAGAAAGCGGCCGGCAGGCGGATGAATCAAACAGCGAGCGCCTGATGAGCATGCAAATAGATTTCCTCATCAGGAGGCAAACCATCGTTTAGGAGACAGACACACCGGCCTCTGCCTCTGGCCCGACAGCCATCCTTCTCTGACAGAGAGAGCCACAGAACACACTGGCACAACACAATCTCAAATGCACAGTGTTCTCCAAATGAAGTTTTCAGGGGGAAAGTACATTGAACGTGCCTCAGCTCCACACTCCTGAAACTCATTGAGAAGTGGCTAACATCCAATGTTTCCCTAAAGCCACATGTGGCGTGGAGTTGGTGTTGTTGTTGCCATGAGAACTAACGCTCAGCTCACCAGTGCACTACATATTGAAATGAGCGGGCCAGTGAGGGGCCTCAATATTAGAAGACAAGCAGATGATGGCCCTTTAGTTTGGAGTCTGAGTCTGGGCCCAACTCTAAAGACCAAAAAAGGCCCAATTTGAGGCAAAAGGTGGTTAGTACATAAAGAGAACACTGAATAAACACTGAACACTGAATAAACACTGCCTGCTAAATAAACACTGCCTGCTGAATAAACACTAAATAAACACTAAAGCACACTTGATGACACTAGATGAGTGTGTAGTATGACCTTCAACTTACTGGTGTCCAACATGGCAAGTGCACAAAAAATCTAAATCTAAAATGACATGAGAGTGAAATACTAATAGGCCATGTTAAGTGGGTATGTAGCATATATTATTTATATATATTTGAATATATTATCATGGCACATAACACTGCTTTATATTGCAGTCCAGCCCTAACGTTGAGCTAGAATATGGAAACGTTTTCATTAATTATACTGTAGAGTTAATTTTCCAGTCACTGCAGTCATTTCAGAAACTACAGTAGTTATGAAAGCATTCTGGTCTGTACGGCAGAAAACACAAAATGATCAGATCTACACAGTTGACTCCAGGAGGCCAAATGGCATCTTATCAGAGCACCTGTCTCTGATCTTCTCACACCAAAATACCTCCATTGTGTGCATTCACAGTAACTCCATGCATTAACCCTTAGGGGACTATACTCAATGACTCCATACATTAACCCTTAGGGGACTACCAATGACTCCATGCATTAAGCATGATCTGGCCATAGTTGAACTAATGACCATATCCTGTATTTCTAACACCTGATTGTTTGCCACATCCTCTCCCATTGCCTAAGAGAACCTAAGGATGTTTGTGACATCCAAGTTATGTGCTAATGTATTTGAATGTAATGTATATGAATGTAGTATATTCATGTTTGCCCTTAATTGATCCTTTTGCTGTGGGCAGCAGTCTGATCATGGTTTCAGTGCAATCGGAAGTACCTGCCATAGTTGTATTGTTTGAATAGAGTTTTCACTTTAGTTCTGCGTGTTAATCAGCCTCAAGGACACCTCTGCGCTATTCAGCTGCATATCGCCAACCAAAGGGTAACGAGTCAAAGGGCATGGCCTTAAGACACAGGGCATTACCATTGGATTGGGTTGTGAAAATGTATGGAAATGGAGATTATGGTATTTAACCAACAATCTGACTGTCACTCTCTAACTCTCGCTCTGACTCTCTCTCTCTAACTCTAACTCTCGCTCTGACTCTCTCTCTCTAACTCTAACTCTCGCTCTGACTCTCTCTCTCTAACTGTAACTCTCGCTCTGACTCTCTCTCTCTAACTCTCGCTCTGACTCTCTCTCTAACTGTAACTCTCGCTCTGACTCTCTCTCTCTAACTGTAACTCTCGCTCTGACTCTCTCTCTCTCTAACTGTAACTCTCGCTCTGACTCTCGCTCTAACTTTCGCTCTGACTCTCTCTCTCTCTCTAACTCTCGCTCTGACTCTCTCTCTAACTCTCGCTCTGACTCTCTCTCTAACCCTCTAGTTCTTCCTCTTACTATTTTACTTTCTTTCGCTCTCTCTCTCTCTCTCTTCATTTCACCTTTATCTCTCCCCATCTCATTTCTTTTCCTCCATTTGGTTTACACCTTACATTCAGTTTGGTTGATACTTTGGTTGAACATTTAACTCCTCGTGTGCCATGCCATTTCTTTGCCACTCGCTCATATACTGCTTGTTAATATTGGAGGTCATTTGTAATTTCATGGACTCGGATTAATCGTATTTTCCGCATTATAGTGAAGTCTTCTGACCCATATAGTTCCGACACGCTTAAGCCTTCCAGACGGATGTTTTTTCCACTTTTGACCGTCTTGCAGGTCTATTTATAGCTAAGATTGGGATTTTCTTGTCTTTGTTATGGCTTCAAATTGGGAATGTTTCTCTATTCAAAGATATCAAAGGATTAGGCCTTAAGATGCTCATACCCAACCGAGCTGAGGGCTTCCCACTACATGAACTTGTGCTTGTTTGATGGCAAACAGACTCGAAAGTGAAAGACGGATTCTTGTGTTTATTCTGTCGAAGTTTCAGCATAGTCCCTGTGGTCGATGAGGAAGTGGCGATCTGGGCCTTTGTGGGCCTTTCAGACACACAGTCTGGCCTGTCACACCCTCCCATGGATGTCACACACCTTTCATCACCATTCACTTTCATCAGCCAACACTACGGACAGGGGCGGAGATCCCATTTCGTTGTAGGGGGGGGACAATACATGGTTAAATTTCAGTGAGTAATTCCTGGGGGGACACACACACAAGTGCTGTGTGGCCCTATCGCCCTCTCTCTCTCTATGCTGTCCTCCTACTGCGTTTGCTACCTTGCAGGACTAGACAGCTAGCTAACACTTGTCTTTGCAGAATAAAGATGATGAATTTCAAGTGAATCCACAAGTCTTGTTTTTCTTGAGTTTACTGAAGTTATCAGCATGCAATTATTCATACAGGACGTTTGATTTAGTAAAACTGTCTGGAACAGACTGAAATAAAGAGATACATAAACTTCACGTCAAATAATGTGGCATAAAGGTAGCACAATATCACGAAAGCTAGCATAACAGCTGCTAAATACCGAATTCTCTTATAACATTTACAAAGAAATTTGACGTCATTTTTAAATTCTCTAAACGACATTAAATGTACTAACACAAAATATCTACTAACAGACAAATAATGTCAACAGTTCAAACGCAAATGAAGGCTGTTCAAGGAGGCATTCAGCTGCATGTAAATGAACGTCTTCTCCATTCTATTCCACCATGGCTATATCCATGCGCTTGAGTTTAGTGCTTATTTATTTATTCAATGCCATTTGCCGTGTTCGTGTAGTGCTTTTATTTATGTTAGGACATCACGATGCCTCATAGAATCATGACTATAAATGTGAAACGTAATTGTTTATGATACAAATATTATCGTATTTATTATTATTATAATTATTTAAATCCGAGGATGTCTGTAGAATTGATGTGAACGCAATCACCAACAATTTCTCACAAATTCAGCCCTTAAGAACATGGGCGCACTCCAATCTGGCCGATTTACGACTGCTATTTAGAGTTCTTAAATTCTGTTCAAAGTTAAGAACGAATTCCAGATGAGAAAACTTTCATTAATACCAGAATTGTCCCGGGAACTTCGTAACATGTTCTTAACTGCGTTTGAGAATGAGGACCAATATCTGTCAACCTCTTTACATATCGTGTAGCATAGCGCAGTGACAGAGGAGAGAGGAGGAAACAGAGAGGAGGAAAAAGAGGAATGTGTGTGTGCTTTGTCCAAAATCAGCCTCTTTTTTTATCAGCACGCTGGTTAAGCTACTAGCTAATGATTGTTAACAAGCTCAAGTTTGAGCTTTTGGACAAAGCAGGAGCTTTATGTCCCCCCTGTCCCCCCTGGGATCTCCGCCTATGACTACGGACACAAGCCCATTCACTTTCATCAGCCAACACTACTGACACAAGCCCATTCACTTTCATCAGCCAATACTACGGACACAAGCACATTCACTTTCATCAGCCAACACTACGGACACAAGCACATTCACTTTCATCAGCCAACACTACGGACACAAGCACATTCACTTTCATCAGCCAACATTACGGACACAAGCACATTCCTAGAATAAAGTGAAACGGGGCTGGTGAGAGATCACAGAGGCCATGTGTGTGTGTGTGTGTGTGTGTGTGTGTGTGTCTGTGTGTGTGTGTGTGTGTGTGTGTCTGTGTGTGTGTGTGTGTGTGTGTGTGTGTGTGTGTGTGTGTGTGTGTGTGTGTGCGTGTGTCCGTCCATCTGTCTGTCTGTGTGTGTACCCAGGGAGCACACACACTGATGAAAATGTATATCTGTACAATGCTGTACCTGGATAGAAGCTAAACTACTAAATGTTTGGCCAAACGTATGATTGTTTGTAAGTATGTATTGATGCACATGTGTGCGTATGTTTTTGAGTGGGTGCAACTATTATCAAAGGTATTTGAGTCCCTCATATGGCCCACATCCTCTCAGTAACACCAGGAAATCAAAATGTACTATTTTCCTCTGGCATATCACTACCCACTGTGAAATGAAGGCCTAATTGCCTCTGAAGGTTGAGCGCGACTGTTAGGCGAGAGTACTTCAGCTGTGACAGTCACAGTGGGCAACACACCTGTTATCATGGCCCCACTTCCTCTAAAGTGTTATTGCAGCGAATGGAGATGTTAGTGCACTCTAGACAAGTTACGCTGCAGGAGAGCACCCATTCAGATAGTGGTTGTCACCTGGACTCTTCTTCACAGCTGAGAGCCACTGATGCCTTCATGATGGTGGAGACCCACACAAATACACACGCATGCACAGGATTTCACATGCACACACACACACACATACACACACACACACACGCACACACACACACACACACACACACACACACACACACACACACACACACACACACACACAGACACATGCACACACACACACACAGACACACACACACACACACACACACACACCGCATCATACACACACATACACGTAAACATGCTTGTATAGGCTGTAAACACGTAGGCCTACTGTAAATATACACATAAACAACATACAAACCCATCCGCCCACATCCAGGCATATTGGACCTACATGAACTGTGTCAGTCCACAGCACATTCCACAGGTAGTAGGTGATACACACACACACACACACACACACACACACACACACACACACACACACACACACACACACACACCCTGAAGGTCTGTAGAACTCCAGCGTAACACTGGAATCTCTCAGCACTCGAAGTATCATTCACTTCACATCAGCAGCACTTTTAATCACGTCATGGCATCTGTTGCACGTAAAACCACCTTTCCCAAGTGCCTCAACACAACATTATACACATACACACTCTCTCTCTCTGTCTATCTCACAGACACACACACAAACACACACACACATACAACACAAACAAACACAAACACAAACAAACGAGCACAAACACAAACAAACGAGCACAAACACACACAAACGAGCACACACACAAACCCACACACAAACGCACACACACACACACACACACACACACACACACACACATTCCCCTGCCTGCCCAAGAGTACTGAATCAATCCGTGAGTTTTCATAATGAGAGCGCCGTGCTGGGCTGTGCTGTGCTATGCTGGGCTGTGTGCTGCCGGCACTTGGTAACCACGCACGCAGGCGCCAAGAGACAACACTGGTAACCACGCACGCGGTCGCCGAGAGACAACACTTGGTAACCACGCACGCAGTCGCCGAGAGACAACACTGGTGTGAGAGGCCAGAGAAGTCGTCTTCCACCCACCCATGAGGTCATTAAGCAGCCAAGTGTTCAAATAATACACATAGTAGCACAACTCAGGCTCATCACTATTCATCAGCGTTAGGAAGAGTGTGGTGGGAGGGGGAAGACGGAGAAGACAGAGTTCTGGTTTGGCATCTCATACACACACACACACACACACAAGCTTACATATGTATGTGTGCAGGGCACATGGATGCTCTCACTGTACGTATATGCACACATGCATGCACACTAACACATGCACACACACACACACACACACACACACACACACACACACACACACACACACACACACACACACACATGCACCACATCATACACACACACAGATGTATACACAATTAAGCCTACTGTAAATACACACATAAATAACAACTGACAGACAAACCCATCCACCCACATCCAGGCATATTGGTAATCTATATCAACTGATACCACTGGCAATGTGTGTCAGTTCAACAACACACACACAACACTGAAACGCAAATAAGAGCACATATACGACAGAAACACACATGCACGCTCGCTCGCGCACACACACACACACACACACACACACACACACACACACACACACACACACACACACACACACACACACACACACAGACACACACACACACACACACTCTCCCGCTCCTCTGTGCATCCTCCTTCCTCCCTATCCCTGCGGCATTCATTACGGCTCCGGCTCTCGCGGCTGCTCACCTGCACATTAATAACCATGACAACCGGCTCAGGCACGAGGGCCCCAGGTGGGGCTGGCAGAAAGAAACACACCCATCAAAATGACTCGTCTCTGCTGAAGCCGCTCTCTTAATTGGACTGCGTGCTGCTGGATCACAGCCCCTATTTATAGCTCCCTCCACAATACACCTTCCCAGGCAGTTTACAGCCCTGCCATCACATCACCATCATGCATGCACACACACACACACACACGCACGCACGCACACACGCAGACACACACACACACACATATATATATATGTTAAGCGCTGGTTAATAGGGTTGGATGTTCTGTTGAACTTTGTCATAATGATGTAAACAGATGATGTAAAAACAGATATATTATGACCATATCATCATCAGCACACACACATGCAGAGATGAATACATAGGCATATATTCACCTAAACACACACACACACACACACACACACACAAAGATGGACTTCATGATCAGTGAGGTTGAATGAGAGGTCATCTAGGTTCAACGAGGTAATTTGCTGCAGTGGTAGCCCCTGAAGTTGGCAGTGATAAAGTCATCATGCTGATGACAGAGTAATGAGTGAGGAGGCACATTTCAAAAATGAAATAAGTCTAAAAGAAAGAAAAGCCTTTCTGACTGACATTGGTTTTAACTGGCCCTTTCGAGTAGCAGGAATAATCCTGACTTCATCACACACTCATAAAATTGCAAAACAAATTGCATATGTTTAAAATCCCCAAACAAACACACAAACAAACACACACACACACACACACACACACGCACAAACACACTGGACTTACATAACCCAGACAGATGCTCCATCGCCACAAACAAGCCCTGGGTAGAACATACCCCAGAGATATATCATGACATCTGCATACACACAAGCACACAAGCTCTCTCTCTCTCACTCACACACACATGCACACACACACACACACACACACACACACACACACACACACACACACACACACACACACACACACACACAGACACACACACACACACACACACAGACACACACACACACAGACACACACACACACACACACAGACACACACACACACACACACACCACACACTACACACACAAAAACAACTCATTCCAACACATGAGAAGGCCTAGTACCTTTGAGTCGTCTGTGCTGCCTCTCCTGAATGAGTTCACATGGGAATGACCTCTCTCTAATCAGATCTAGACACTTAGTGGGCAAACTGAACTCATTATGGCCGCTGAGCTTACAGAATGTCATGCGCTAAATCAATTAAGAGATCAAAATGTATTCCAATCTGATTGAGGGCTTTTGATATCTGGGGTCCAGTAAGATTTCTGTAACACCTGTTTTCCTCTCTGAATCACTCAAGCAGACACCAACAGCACTAATAAGACCACAGATATATTCACACAGTCTGTGCAACGTGCAACATAATGTCACTATATAGGGCATATGATGTCCTTATCTTCTAGTTTGAGGTATAGGTTTACTGGGTGAAATACATATGGGAGGACACCTGGATTACTGCTGAAACTTCAATAAGTGAAGACACGGAGCCCAGATCCTCTGTTTACTTACTAGAGAGCGAGAGAGAGAGAGAGAGAGAGAGAGAGAGAGAGAGAGAGAGAGAGAGAGAGAGAGAGAGAGAGAAGCTACCTCCCACTCAAGTTCATCTGAATCAAATAAAGAGGAATGCCTTGAGCATCCCACAAAGCTAGAGGGAGATGAGATTTCATTTGATGTGATTATCCAATTACTTCGTATGAGTACATACAATGTGACACGCAATCAAATGTGCAGGCACACACACACACACACACAGACACACACACACACACACACACAGGCACACACACACACAGGCACACACAGACACACACAGGGAGGAAACAGAGACACGTGAGGCTTAAACAGAAGCCACTCTGGAGCCTGTCTGCTTTAGGTTCTCTTGCCCAGATGCCCCCACCATGGTCTTCTTTGAATGGCAGAGGAGGCAGAGAGGCAGAGAGGGTAAGTGGGGGGGTCAGTGTCATCCTCTGGTTCATGTGCTGTCTGTCATGTGTTGTCTCTGCTCCAAGATAAAGAGAGCAATGAGATGCTGGGTCATTGGCCTTGAATGGGCCGTGTATTAAAAGGCAGTCTTTCCCCCATTAGTCTGCACTGTGTGGTTCTTATTTCAGTCCAGGCCATTTATTGCATTTGGATGTACTTCTGGCACTGTGAAATTAAAGGAAAGGCATCAAATGAAACTGAAGTCAAGATTTGCACCTGAAGCAAAGACAACAACAAACAACAACAACGAAATCTGAAAAAAGAAACACGCCGGTCACCTCTAAAGGGCAAACCCCTTTAAATGAAGGAAGTAGTCAGAAAGCAAAAGCAACTCCCTAGACTGCCTGCTTCCTGGGGGTGAAGTTGTGACCAACCATCAGTCGCGCTGAGGTCGCAAGTTGCTGAGCTGTCAGGGCATGATGGGATTGTGGAGGAGCTCCCCTCTCTCCTGTGTTAAAGCGCGTCATGCCGTCTAGACAGAATCAGGGTGGGGGGTTAGATGGAGATGGGAAGAGGCTGGAGGCAAGCAGCGAACAATCCTGCTGAGACATCCCAGCTGTGCTAAATATAACCACAAAAAAGACGCTCCTCTCTCTCTTTTCCTCGCTCTCTGTATTTCTCTCTATCCACATCTCTCTCCCAATATGCTGTTTTTTTTTGCAGCGGTGGAACATTTGGTAACCTTTAAAGAGCTGCTGACTCTCCAGACTCTCAAGATAGCAGAGTGAGGGGTGGGGGGTGGGGGAGAGGGTGCACTAGTGACACATCTGCCGAAGCGGCAGTTAGCTGGGAAAAAAAGCCATGTTTTATCAAACACTTCAAACATGTGACAAAACAGGCAAGAGCGTTAGCCTGGCACACCTGTAACAGCTTCAGAAAAGTCATTACGCTGCAGTTTTCCCTGCTGGAGGGGGGGGGGGGGGGGGGGGCAGGGCGCTGGCGCTGGCGCTGCTGTTGGGGGTTCATTGCCGCGCTTCCACCGAGGAGCAATGAATCAGGCATACAATTAGACAGGAGGTTTGTCACACTCATTTATTTATGTGCTCATAAAAGCCCTATTAGTGAGAGTAATGTTCTGGAGGTGCAGCCCAGGAGGTGCCAGATGTGGAGGCGCATCAGCACAGTGTGTGCATCCTTCCTGAGGAATTATGGGAGCATTGGAGAGGCTGGAGTAAACATGATGGTAAGGATGCAGAAGGCAGTATGCAGGCTGGTGCTTTAGCTGATCCTGCCTGTCCTTTACTTCATGACTGTAACTGGGGGTGCATGAGTGAAGATGCCTGGGCCGGGTGGATATGAAGGATGAAGGGGAACAGCAGAGGTGAGGTGGGGTGAAGATGGATGCTCAAACCATGTGTGAGACAATGTGTGAGAAACAGAGCTGAGATGAAGGTGGTGGTGATGATGATGAGGGTACATCAGTGGAGAATCCCCCCCCCCCCCTGACCTCTGCTGTTTTCAACTGTTTAGCCACAATTTCACAGGAGTAGTTTGCGTAAGCGCACTGGAATGTCACAAACACAGGACAAGAATGTCCTCTTGACCACGGGGGCAGCTGTTGCCGAGTAATCCACAGAGCCAGTGCAGATGTCCCGTGCACGTGGGGGATTATTATGTTTTTCATTTAGAAACAGTCCCCATTGCACTTGCATCAAATGATTATTTGTGTAAACATTGCAAAGGATCCTGAATGATTGATGGCGGATTGAAAGCCAAAGGTCTGTAATTTGGCTTTATGTCAAATCCTGTATCCTGGTGGTGACAAATAAACAATGGTTTAAGACGTACAAAGGGGAGGGGGTAGCCAGGCTTCAGTTATCTCTACCAAAAAAACACTGCTGGGCTTAACGTTCCAAAAAGCTGATTTTGATCCTAAAGCTCAGCGTGTGGAGCGCAATGCTAAACCTCATGCCAGCTTACGCAGAGGTCAGAGGTCAGAGTCCTGCTGAGAGCTGGGATGCTGAGACCTTTCATGCATTCAGTGTGCCGCTAAGCTGCTTTTCTGCCGAGGGACTCGGGCAGTCTTGCGTCCTGCTGTCTGCTGCCGCCTCCGGGCTGCTCTGGCTCACAGTCGCCACAGCCCTGCTCCATAATGCCAGTTACTCACTGAGAAACACACACACACACACACACACAAACTCTCTCTGGCTCACAGTCGCCACAGCTCTGCTCCATAATGCCAGTTACTCACTGAGAAACACACACACACACACACACACACACACACACACACACACACACACACACACACACACACACTCTCTCTGGCTCAGAGTCACCACAGCTCTGCTCCATAATGCCAGTTACTCACTGAGAGACACACACACACAAACACACACACACACACACACACACACACACACACACACACACACACACTCTGGCTCAAAGTCGCCACAGCTCTGCTCCATACTGCCAGTTACTCACTGAGACACACACACACACACACACACACACACACACACACACACTCTGGCTCAGAGTCACCACAGCTCTGCTCCATAATGCCAGTTACTCACTGAGAGACACACACAAACACACACACACACACACACACACACACACACACACACACACACACTCTGGCTCAAAGTCGCCACAGCTCTGCTCCATAATGCCAGTTACTCACTGAGACACACACACACACACACACACACATATACACACACACTGGCTCAGAGTCACCACAGCTCTGCTCCATAATGCCAGTTACTCACTGAGAGACACACACACACACACACACACACACACACACACACACACACACATACACACACACACACACTCTGGCTCAGAGTCGCCACAGCTCTACTCCATAATGCCAGTTACTCACTGAGAGCGAGCACATACACACCGAATCCACTCCTAGCCACACTGCTCCTAACGGACTTACATCAGCATAACATACAGTTAGCCTACTTAGCCGCACACACACACACACACACACCTTAGTGAGAAATGCACCACTCCTTTGGGAAGATAAACATCTCTGCTCAGTCTCTCGAGCCAGACACACGTAAGGCCAAGTGCAGACGGACTATGGTTGTCTGAACCCGGTGAACCCCGACTCCGGATAGCCCTATCGTGCAGACGAACGCACTGTATCCGCACACTGTATCCGCACTCCTCGAATCAGGGGTCCAAAGTGAGTAACCTCGGAAATCCGATTGCTGTTGGTGTTCGTCTGCACGCTATCCGCATACCTAATCGGATTGCCCCACGTGATCGCATCATTAGACCAGCCAGAACAACGGACACAACCGGCATTATTTAATAACTGAATAGTTTGCCATGGCGCAGTGAGTTTGACAGCCAGTTATAACAGCTCTCCAGTTTAAAAAAAAATATTCTTCCTATTACCTTGCTCCTTTTTCACGTGAATTTCCCTTGCTCCTAACGGGATTAATACAAATGTATCTATCTATCTGTTGTTAGGAAAGGGATGACATTAACAAGCCACACTTTAATCTATCACTGTTTAATCTATTTGCATCAGACCATTTTTCAAAAAACTGTTTTTAAAGGTGTCAGCAATAGCCTATATGAGCAAATCTGACGTGAAAAGATTTTTTATTATAGACGGAAGTTTCAAAACAGATGAATGTTACGTTAGCTTTAGTCCTGTCAGACAACGATAGCTACTAGCTAGCGTTAACGTTACTTCAGAGGTAGCCTACAGTACGTGAAGGACAAAGCCCTCAACAATAGCCTACATTTGTTGTTAGTAATAAAACCATGAAATTGGAAGCAATTGTAAACCATGAAACATCCAGGATCCACAGCACTTGCATTGTGGTCTCTCCTGCTCAAGCTCAGCATCCCCATAAAGCACAGGCATTTAAACAACTCAGACATGTCATGTTGCACATTGCTTTGTTGCACTGTTCTAAACTCTTTATTATCAATAACAAATATAATTATTTTTCGCTTAACCTACAGTCTGCTCTTACCACTGATTTTATAAACCACCATAATGTGTTACTGTGCAGATTAAATGTAGGCTATGCGGCTAAGCTAAACGTTGCTAGTTGGAGCTCAACTACTGTCATATGTTACTTTGACAGCATGCTCCTGTCTTCTTCTCCGTTTTCTTCAGTTGTCTGTAGCACCAAAGCGCCACCAACAGGCTAGGGGGATGTACTACAGCTGAGTCAATCGGATTCGCTGGGTTCATGTGCACGCGATGTAAAAAGTGGATAGGTGTGAAATAGGTGTGAAAAATGAACCCGGGTTCAGGCAAACTAGAGTCCGTCTGCATGGGGCCTAAAGCAGCACCTTAAACGTTTGAGCTGAAATGCAGCCAAAAGCTTTTGTATTTTATTTTTATGCACAGTGGCAGAAACAATTACCTGGTTTTGCAGTTAGCAAAACATCCCAAACAGAAAGCTGTCAATGCTTAAAAGAATGGACAAGAATTATGGCTTCTGTTGACTTGTTGTGATTAGGTTAATAAGTCAATTTAGTGGTGCTTTATATAGTGTTAGAATTTAGAATAATAAGGATGCACAATCATTAAGATGCACCACTCAATAATCATTAAGAGCATACATATCTGTACAGGCTATACTGACACCAGTCATTATTATATATAGTTATAGTTAATGTATAGCTAGTATATAGTATATCGTATATTAGTACTGCATCCCAGAAGTAACAAAGTTATATGAGAATCTGAGAGCAAATATGAACACTACTGCAACAGAACTGAAAAATGCCACCACTGATGCTAAATGTAGAAGGAAACTCCTCTACAATAGTATGTTACTGATGGAAATACATTGCCTTGCATTTTGGCCGAGATTCCAGTTAATGGAAAACTGTCCATTAAACAGTAGGCTAAGGTGGACAATGTGACACAGAGTACTGCATAAGTACATTATGTTGCTGCTGAATCATGTGGACAGCGTTGTGTGACCAAGTAATTAAATACGAATAATAAACATTAAACTTGTTAATTCATAAACCCCCTTGTGTATACAGGCTGTGGACTGCAGGTCCTCTGGTGCAGCATCACAATGGCCTCTACATGATGTCATTTGGAACGGAATGTTTACAGTGTTCTAGTTAGTTCATACTGAACTTAGTTGTCTCGAAAAGACTACAATAGGATAAGAATACAAAAGGTATAAAGCAGCTCTGAATGTTATGATTCCAGTAACTGTAGCTGGACAGTATGAAATCAATTCAGAATGTCCTGTATCAAAAAGTCTCTAGATTTGAAGAAAGTGTGTCTGCTGCTAATCAATCCATTTTACCAAGGGGATAAGTAGGCCCGTCCACACTGTGAGATCATCATCATTTCTCTTTATGACATAAGCAGTTCCAATCTGTGTCTGTTGTTCATTTCAGTGTGTTGATGAGTTGTAATGGATGTTGATGATGTTTAGTGGTACTGGATATTTGATCAATATTTGATCAAAATCAGATTTTAAGTCTCATCACAAACAAGCAAAAATGGCTGAGGCCAGCGAAGGTAAGGAATCGTTTTGAATGTATTGTGTGCCATGTGTTAAATTCATTCTTTAAATGAACACCAATGCATAACTGATCAAATCAACATGCTGAATATATAGTACGTGGCTCTTAAAGAGAAAGATGTATTTCCCTACTCTCTCTCATTGAGCAACAGGTCCATCACTGCCTCCTCATCCATCATCAAATCATTCTGAGCTTACACGCCCGTGTCCAAAAATGTTCTCAGACTTTTGGCAGGAGCTTGAGTTTTCTCCTCTAAACAAATATCTCCAAGATCTCTCTGAAGAGTAGGTTACGTCTCACAGCTTCTAATACTGATAATTACTGGATCATTCAATTGTGGATTAACTGAAAAACATATTTATTAGCTACTTTTGTTAATTCTCTGTTCTGCTTTTCCTAGAGAGTGGACACATTTAAGTAAAGCCATGCGTGATCCTGTGAGTACCTTTACTGATGAAGTACTTTTACAACACTAAAGGCCTATAACTTAATAGATTCTGTTATTACAATTACTTTCCTTAATTCAACCAGATGACAAAAGCACAGTTTTTCGAAGTCTGCATGTCCATTGTGAAGATTGTGAGCCTGAGCTCCATGAAGATCATTATTCCAGCATATATCCGCATGCTGCAGGAGGTTAAATCTGCTGGCGGGTCCTCCAAATCCCCAGTGATGGGACTCACAGAGGAGGATGTCCAGCAGTGTGTTGAAGAAAATCTTAAGTCGCTGACTGCCGCCGGGTCAGAGGGCTCAGACACATCTTCCTCTTCACATGCGCTCACCTGTGCTGTTGCAAAGGAAGTGATGTACAGGATGAAAGCCACCCTCACAGCCTTAGGAAAAACAGCTTTGACGTGCTCGTGCCGTGGGGCTGAACGCATGATCCGTCGGGTCACACGGAGGATTAACACATGCCTTGGTTCACAGACAGCTCAGCAAACGTCAGCTTCCACTCCTGAGAACAGGAGCGTAGCCTCAGATGTGGATACCACCACAGGAGAGGTCATGAGCATTGTTCTCCGAACCATGGAAAGTCAACTGGATGATCGAGAGGATCAACATGCAAAAGAAGTCCTTAACACCGTGGCAGCGACTGTGAAGATGATAGAGGCCCAAAACCAAACACAGAAAGGAGTAAGGTCTCGTAGTAGACATTCAACACAAAGCATAGACAAACTTTCAGACACAGAATTTCAGGAGAAAGCCAGAAACGCTGTCAGTGATGTGCTTATGAAGAGACTTCAGTGGGGTGACCTCAGTGGGGATGAAAAAGGAGGGACCCCATCTATTTCAATGGCTGATTCAGCAGCATCTACTCTTACGGACACATTTATTGAGGAGATGATGTGCTTAGTGCAGTCTACTGAAAGTTTGCCTGAATCATTTGATGGGGATGATGTTGATACCCAAAAGAAAGAGGTGCAGTCTGCCGCCTTTGGGCTTTTCCGTAAAATGAGAGCCAAGGTTACGGATATTTTTAACATACCAAAGCCATCAACAGATCAAGACCTTAAAACATCCGAAGAAGATTTAGAGTCATGCACTAAAAACATTGTAAATGAGATTGTGATGGTGTACAAGTCAGTGAGTGAAAATGATGATACCAAGTCATTTGGTGGTCAATCCTCCAGAGAGTCTTTGGTGAAAATGACACTTGTTAACAGTGTTTTTGCCCAGCTTAAGAATTTGGCACATGGCTCTGAAGACATCCAAGTGGGTTCAAATAAGGAGTTACAGTTGCCTCTCCATCATCAAAAGAGTGGTACCAGCATGAAAAGCTCAAGCCTATCCCCTATCTCTTCTGAAGTATGTCTTCATACTCTCTCAGGTAAGAGCTTCCAAACAGAAGCTATACAGGCAGTGAGTGGCGTTCTGAAAAAGTCTGTAACAACTTTAACCACTCTTACTGAGCCTGAGAATCCATCCACTGCTACGAGCCAGGACAGTGGAGCGGCTGCGTGTGAAATTGTTGAGTCATTTGTGAAGGACGTGAGTAGCTTTGAACAACTCATTCAGGGATCTGAATCTGTGGAGGGGTCTGGAGGTCCTTCTGGAACTGACAACCAAAAAACGTCTGCTGCACTCAAACTATACCAAAAAGTCAAGGTAGGGGTGAAAAAATATTTCATAGCCAACACCTTCCAAAATAATACTGAAAACCCTGTTGAAGAAGGTTTGGAGAATGTAGAGGCTGTTGACTCATGCACAAAGAATGTGATTGGTGAAATCATTGGAGTGTACAAGTCAAAGGTGTCAGATGATGGTACAGAACAGCCAATCCAGGATGTGGGGGGCATTATATCAGAGTTGGAGGGTTTGGCACAGTCAACTAACCCCCCAAAAAGCGAAGACATTTCTCATGGTTCTAAGAACATCAGCACCAGATCAAGTGCATCTTCTATCCAACTCCTCGCTGCCACTCTCCAAAAGCTCTCAAGTGAAAAGGTATTTAATCAAGCAATCCAGCAAGTCAGTGAAGTTTTAATTAAGTCTGTAAAGAGCCGTACAGGGTCAGACTCTTCTGTGCAACAAGACGGTTCTGTAAGCTTTTCAGAGGCAGAAATGACTGCACTGGATGTCACTGACACAGTTGTCAAAGGTGTGGAGAGCCTGTTACAAATCCCAAGCCAAGGGACTAGTGTCAGTGAATCACTTATTTTCTCCGACTTGACTATCCGGTCCACTACACGTAGTATTTTTCAAAACTTACAGGGAAAAGTGAAAGACTTTTTCTCAAAACACCATACTTCAGATGATAAGATGAGCCAAAAGGATACAAAGGAAGCCCCTAGTAATATGCTTGTTTCAACTCAAGATGGGCAACCATGCTCGAATGACTCAACAACTAAAGAAGTGCAGCTACTGAGGGATCTTGCAGCTGCCATGCTAGAAGGGGCTAACATCCAACCAGGTGAATGCCTTTTAAGTTCTGAACCACGCTCAAACCCTCCCTCATTATCACCCTCTATATCTAAACCCAGCAGCTCAAAGACGTATGATGCACTCCCAGGTTCTCCTCAAGAGGAAAATTCTCAGGCATTCTCTAAAGAACTCAGTGATCGGATCAAGAGTCTTCTCTTGGAGAGCAACACAAGCCCTCAAGCCATTACGTTAATCGCCGGTAAAAGCTCATCAGATTCTGTGCTTTATATGAAAGAAAACAAAGGTGAAGAAAAGAAGCCGCAAGCTGCTCTTGAAATGGTATATGTATTTGCAGAGGAGGCAATCAGGTGTTTGCTTCAACCATATTTCCATCCTTCAAAACCGAACACAAACAAAGAATTACCCCCACGGCCTGTTTACAGTAAAATCATTGACCTGTTCACTAGAGTGATGGTTTGCCAAGTCATTGACAATGTAGCAACAGCCGTGGAACAGGAGGGAGATGTTCACCCAGATGAAGTCTTAAAGCAAAACCAACCTAGTCAACCTACTTCTAAATCCAGTCTTGGACTTATCTCATCTTATTCCACCCCTGACCTGTCTGATGACATCATCAGGGACCTTGAATGTTTGGAGGAGAACACAGATACTGCACCAGATTCTTCCTTGCCCCTTCTGGACTCTGACGACTACAGCTGCTTGGTCACCATGCTGATCCTAAGGTTACTTGCTAAGATCAAAGACCAGCAACTCATTTCTGCAGATCTCTTGGAAGCCACCAGAGAGTTAATTGAGAGGGTCCTCTTGGACTTTACAGATGTGTCAGGAATCCCAAAGTCGTCAACTCATCTAAAGAATGCAAAGGCTCAAAGGATCTACAGAATTGTTTATGACTACCTAACAAAGGAATTGGGCACAACGGCTGCCCTTAAAGCTGTTGAGACACAGGATCTCTCCTTCGACCAGCTCCTGATCATGACCTTGACAAAAGAATTATTGCTCACAAGTGACAGGCAGGATCCAACCACCCTGGATACTCCACCACGTCGTAGGCCTCCCAAATTGAGGATCAATCTAAAGGTAAAGGTCTAAATAAGCACTGTATATTTCAATCATTCATAATTTTCATGAAACATTTAAACCTTCAAAATAATCACTCAATACATTGTGAGTTGTTAATCCCATTCACATACCTTCATTATTCAACTTAATCTTATATTCTTTTCCAGAGACGTAAATCAGGCAATGCCAAAGTGGGCCCTGTGCATGAGGATCAAGACACAAGTAAGTTTAATTTATCTGTAGACCCTCTTATTCATTCAGGCTTGGATGGACTGAGCAGTATCCTTTGTCTTGCCCTGGGCATTAACGTAAATTCTGTGAAATGTCCCGTTCCTAACAGAGCCACGTGAAGCCACAACAGCACCTCTTCCCCCTGAGAATGGTGGTTCACTGGAGTCTAAAAAAAGCTCTACCCTCTGCAAGGTTTTCTCATGCTGTACTGTGTGCAAGTGAACCCTTCACACTCCATGTGGACGTCCCAGACCTAAGTAACAATCCCAATAAAAATCACTACATGCACTTATTCTATAAATATATCTCTGCTGTGATACATGAATATACACACATAAAATGTATACATACACACTACAAACAAAAAGTGCATAAACAAACCCCCTCTCGTGTCCCTTTTGGCCATGGCATGAGAAAGCAATATGAACATCTCTACGGGGAGCACGATGTAGTCTTCCAGCCACTCATAAAGCACCCCCATAGATCATTTTGAAATACAAACTTAATGTACTCTTACTGTACATGGAAACATGCACATTGACACATTACAAGGCACACGAGCTGTCAGGTATGTCAAGGATGTGCACGTATGAGGATGTGCACGTATGGTGTGGGGAGGCTCTGCCAGTGACCTTATAACATATAGCCCCCCTGGCCAATGAGGATAAGACTGTACCCCAACACATTTATCTAGAGGTGATCAGCTTCAGGAAACTTCAGGATAGTTTTCCTAGTTATCCAGTGATACTAACTGATCTCTGGTTAATATAAAGCACATACTATGCACTGAGATCTCTCTGAAGCGCTGTGTCAGAGACAGACAAGCTGATGAGAAGAACAGTGATATGAATAAGAGGTTGATCACTGACACTGACATTGGCTTTGGAGAACAGTGATATGAATAACAGGTTGATCACTGACACAGACACTGACATTGGCTTTGAAGAACAGTGATATATGAATAAGAGGTTGATCACTGACACTGGCTTTGAAGAACAGTGATATATGAATAACAGGTTGAACACTGACACTGACACTGACACTGGCTTTGGAATGCAGATAAATGCTTTGGCTTGTCAAGGTTGAGTGCTTCAGTCAAACTGCAATCCCTGTTTGCCCAAGGCAAAGCTTGCTGCTCAATCCATCCCAGATCTCATTGGACATTAGGACTGGTGTCATTACTGCTCCCCCCACAGGGAGAGTGGTTTCAGACCAGATCTCATTGGACATTAGGACTGGTGTCATCATTGCTCCTCCCACAGGGAGAATGGTTTCAGACCAGATTCTTCCTCTTGCTCTTTGAGAAGGCACCTGAAGCTGCTCCTCTCCCCTGACCTGACCTCATACACCACAGGAAAACAAACAAACAAAAACGAAACAACAGCTCCTGTCACACGCAAACCTATGGCATTTACGGCCCACCTAATGATACACTGCAGCGCAGACTCACTCCAGTCTGGTTGTTCAGTCCAAACTCACGTCCATATGTGAGGATCAATAATGAGTCATTTTAGATTGCTTTATTACTGTTCTTTTAACAGCCCTTCATTTGTTTTCAGATATTGTCTAACTACTCAAATTGATGACTCACTCAATTCAGAGTGATAAAACAGGTGGCAGAAGTAATGCCCAACTCACCAGCGCTTCCAACACAAGCTGCAGCCACCAATTGCCCTCATTCTGTGAGTCAAGTGCTAAACAGTGATTCAACGAGGTTTCTAAAGTATAGGGCTATGAGGGGTTAGAGTAGAGTATTACTCACAGAGCACCTGCTTTCAAAGGCAAAGTCATTCACAAGGAAGGTATCTGAGGGAGAATTTCATCAAAGATACACACACACACACACACACACACACGCGCACACACACACACACACACACACAAACCTCAGCGATTCCAAAGACTTTCTACCTCCCACAGCATCTGAACCCAGCCTGCATGCGCATTTCAGAGCCGCCCACAACTAAAAGCCTGTCAATTTAGTGTGCTCAAAAAGGGCCTTGAACCTTTTGAGCAGGCCAGTTGAGTTCTGTACCTCCCTTTCAAACACTGGTAGTTTCATGCAACGAAAACAATAATTAGCTTCCTCATTTCTCAGTTTAGTCCTTTCAAATATTGAAGCCTGTTGAGCGCCATGTCCTTGACAGTTAAACACAAAACAAAAACTGGCACCCTCACTCTGTTTGCCTCTCTCCTCTCCTCTCCTCTCCTCTCTCTTTCTCTCTCATGATGAGCCCATCTCTTAGTCTCTCGGGGCTGAGAAGCGATATGGGATCTAGGCGATGATGCCAGTGACATCTGAGGTGGCCGCAAGCCTCAGAGTCAGACCAGGTGGAGAAGGCTGAGAGAGGGAGGAGAGGCTTCTGGGCAGGTGGAGGAGGCTGAGAGAGGGAGGAGAGGCTTCTGGGCAGGTGGAGGAGGGGGAGAGAGGGAGAAGAGAGGGAGGAGAGGCTTCTGGGCAGGTGGAGGAGGCTGAGAGAGGGAGGAGAGGCTTCTGGGCAGGTGGAGGAGGGGGAGAGAGGGAGAAGAGAGGGAGAAGAGGCTTCTGGGCAGGTGGAGGAGGCTGAGAGAGGGAGGAGAGAGGGAGGAGAGAGGGAGGAGAGGCTTCTGGGCAGGTGGAGGAGGCTGAGAGAGGGAGGAGAGGCTTCTGGGCAGGTGGAGGAGGCTGAGAGAGGGAGGAGAGGCTTCTGGGCAGGTGGAGGAGGGGGAGAGAGGGAGAAGAGAGGGAGAAGAGGCTTCTGGGCAGGTGGAGGAGGCTGAGAGAGGGAGGAGAGAGGGAGGAGAGGCTTCTGGGCAGGTGGAGGAGGCTGAGAGAGGGAGGAGAGGCTTCTGGGCAGGTGGAGGAGGCTGAGAGAGGGAGGAGAGGCTTCTGGGCAGGTGGAGGAGGCTGAGAGAGGGGGAGAGAGGGATGAGAGGCTTCTGGGCAGGTGGATGGTGGAGGAGGTGAGAGAGGGAGAAGAGGCTTCTGGGCAGGTTGAATCACCACCTCAGCCCCTCTGTCCTCCACAAGTACTGTATGCTGGCCCTGACTGAGGCTTGAGTGGGGTGGACTGTGTATGGCGTCAGTTTAGTGCCAAAACTCACACATGCGAGGAAACGTCTATTCGAGTGAATTTGAGGTTTTCGCAAGCGTGAATTTCTTCTGCGCACTCAATTTTAGCAGCCGCGAGAGGAAATTCAACAACTGCCAGCGCAGAGACTGACATACTCTCTCGCGAAAACTTGGTCTGCTCGCTCGAATTTATCATACGCTCTCGCGAAAATGTTATTTGCTCGCTCGAAAGTATGACTTTTGGCAGTGTGTGGGCGGGAACCAAAGGAGGACGGGCTCTTTTCTGATTGGTCTTGCTTTGACAGCAGGAGAGTCATATTCACGACGAACCGTTTACCAAACTCCGTTAAGTAGCTACATATGTCTTTGTATGGTGAAGACTGATATTTAACGACGAACCGAAGTAAGGGTACCCATTAAACACAAATTTTGAATAAATACTAGTGGTGATTGTAGCATTTGACCCACGATCACTTTATTTATTCCTGGAAAAAGAGTCAGTTCTCGTGACATAGTCGCTGTTATGCCAGTAGGTAACATATCTAGCTACTAGCTAGCTTTAGATTCCTGTGCTAGCAAGAAGCCTTTGCTTGCTAACTGTTGAAGCTAGCTCTTGCTGCTGAGTTTTCAAAGTTGACTTCAATGTTTTAATGTAATTTATTCCATGGTCCGGGTGTTTTCACTGCTTTTAACACTGCTAGCTACAACAGGTAGCAGGCAAAGGCTTCTTGCTAGCGCAGGAATCTTCTGAGGCAGTCAGCGGAGCTCTAGAATCTTAGATCAGTAGTAGACTAGCTAGCAGCTAAACAATACAATTTAATAACATGAGAGGACAAGTCACGTTCGCAATTGCAAGTTCCAACTGTAAGAATGATGAACAAATTCAATAAAATGAACTTTGTGACTGAAATTACTGTTGTTTACTGTGTAGTGCTCAACACTTAATACTAGCAGCAAGCTTAAAGATAGCTAGTAGCTAACTATGTTACCTACTGGCAGATAACATCGACTGTCACGAGAACTGACTCTTTTTCCTGGAATAAATAAAGTGATCGTGGGTCAAATGCTACAATCACCACTAGTATTTAATCAAAACAGCTTTAATGGGTGCCGTTACTTCGGTTTGTCATTAAATATCAGTTTCCATATGTAGCTAAACAGTTGTCGGCTTTGACAGAGTCTCGTAGTCACGTCACTCACTTCAACCAAACTCCGGTAAGTAGCTGCATTAAATATCAGTTTTCACCATTTTTAATGACGAACCGAACGTGACTTGTCCCCTCATGTTATTAAATTGTATTGTTTAGCTGCTAGCTAGTCTACTAGATACTGATCTAAGATTCTAGAGCTCCGCTGACTGCCTCAGAAGATTCCTGCGCTAGCAAGAAGCTCACTCACTTCAACCAAACTCCGGTAAGTAGCTGCATATATGTATGGTGAAAACTGATATTTAAGCCCACCATAAATATATGCAGCTACTTACCGGAGTTTGGTTGAAGTGAGTGACGAGACTGTCAAAGCCGACAACTGTTTAGCTACATATGAAAACTGATATTTAATGACGAACTGAAGTAACGGCACCCATTAAAGCTGTTTTGATTAAATACTAGTGGTGATTGTGGCATTTGACCCACAATCACTTTATTTATTCCAGGAAAAAGAGTCAGTTAGATATGTTAGATATGTCAGCTAGATATGTTACCCACTGGCATAACAGCGACTATGTCACGAGAACTGACTCTTTTTCCAGGAATAAATAAAGTGATCGTGGGTCAAATGCTACAATCACCACTAGTATTTATTCAAAACGTGTTTAATGGGTACCGTTACTTCGGTTCGTCGTTAAATATCAGTCTTCACCATACAAAGACATATGTAGCTACTTAACGGAGTTTGGTAAACGGTTCGTCGTGAATATGACTCTCCTGCTGTCAAAGCAAGACCAATCAGAAAAGAGCCCGTCTTCCTTTGGTTCCCGCCCACACACTGCCAAAACCGCCCACACACTGCCAAAAGTCATACTGTACAAGAGAGTATGTCAGTCTCTGCGCTCGCAGTTGTTAAAATTTCCTCTCGCGGCTGCTAAAATTGAGTGCGCAGAAGAAATTCACGCTTGCGAAAACCTGAAATTCCCTCGAATAGACGTTTCCTCGCATGTGTGAGTTTTGGCACTAAACTGACGCCATAACTGTGGAGCAGATAAAAGAGATAGCTAGAGGTGATAGAGGGATGGAGACAGAGACTGATTAAGAGGGTACGAGGGGGAGACTGCATATAGATGCCTCCCTCCCTGGGGCTGGTCATTCTATACATTAAGGAGTGGGCAAATGAGCGTATACATATACATATGATTAAGTGTTTGTGTGTGGGAGTGTGTGTATGTGTGTGTGTGTGTACTGTATATGGGTGTGTGTGGGTACTGTATATGTGTGTGTGTGTGTGTGTGTACTGTATATGGGTGTGTGTGGGTACTGTATGTGTGTGTGTGTGTGTGTGTGTGTGTGTGTGTGTGTGTGTGTAGCTATCAAGTGTGCTGTGCCACTCAGACAGATGACAGTGTTCTCTGGTGGGCTGAGCCGGGTCAGCTGCCACGGTGACGGCCTAGTGACTCATGTGTGACATGGCCGCCCCTAGCATGTACACTAGAGGGGAGGAAACACACACTCTAACACACACACACACACACACACACACACACACACACACACACACACACACACAAATGCTCAACCTCTTCTCAGAACAGCCCAGCAGCAATCCCACAGCAACAGCACATATCAGGGCTGCCACATCAGTGGAGTTCAATCATTAAAATATCATTCAGCGTTTGATCAAGTCATAAGGGCAGTGGAGTTACCCGTCTCAATTTACCAGGTCCACCTATGCAAATGGAGGAGATTGATTTCAAACGAAGTGAATTAGGTGGCTGCATGTAGAGTAGAATATTAATTTAGCAAACTTTCGACTTGGCCACTTTAAATGAATATACTGCTCAGTTCCAGGGAGAGAGAGGACTGCCAACGATGTCTCTCAAAATTATTTTTTTGCAACAGCATGCCATTTGTCAACCAAATGAAAATCTATTATCATAGGAGTATAATGTTCAATAATAATATCACAGTCTTATCAACTCAACAAAGTCCCAAAAGACCACTCCAGCCTTCACAGAATATTCTAGACTCTGTTCTGTGGTGTAATGTCACCTGACACATTCTTCCACCATCCTCCCTATCCCTTCTAACACTGTAACTATCTCTAATCTTGATGTGTGTGTGCTCTTTGAGGGGTGGTGGGCAGTGTGGTGGATCTCTAATCTTGATGTGTGTGTGCTCTTTGAGGGGTGGTGGATGGGGAGAGTAACTATCTCTAATCTTGATGTGTGTGTGCTCTTTGAGGGGTGGTGGGCAGTGTGGTGGATGGGGAGGAGCTCCAGCCTGAGCTGGGTGGAGCAGCTGCAGGAGCCAGGAGGAGGGCAGGTCGCCCACACGCCCACACGCACAGACCCCGCACGCCATACGGGCCAGCAGGAGGCTGGCACCCATCCAGCGCTCGCCATGTGAGAGAACACGAGAGAGAGAGGGAGGGAGGGAGAGAGAGAGAGGGAGAGATTAAGGGAGTGAGGGAGGGAGAGATGGCTCAGGAGAGAGATTAGGTGGGAGAGGAAGAAGGAGAAAGGAGGAAATAGAGAGAAATCAAGTAGCTTGAGGTACAGAGGGAACAAGAGTGAGTGATAGACAGAGAGAGAGAGGGAGGGAGGGAAAGGGAGAAAGTGAGATGGAGAGTGAAATATCACGCCTCAGAGCCGTGTGGCCTCCATGCTGTTGAGGTTGCATTAGTTCAGGAGTGGGAGCATGCTGCTCTGTTCCATAACCAACCATCTGAGCCCCGCTTCACTGTACAACATGAATACTCAGGCCTAGGGCTTCACTGTACTACATGAATACTCAGGCCAAGGGCTTCTCTGTACTACATGAATACTCAGGCCAAGGGCTTCACATGAGCACTCAGGCCAAGGGCTTCACTGTACTACATGAATACTCAGGCCAAGGGCTTCTCTGTACAACATGAATACTCAGGCCAAGGGCTTCACATGAGCACTCAGGCCAAGGGCTTCACTGTACAACATGAGTACTCAGGCCAAGGTCTTCACTGTACAACATGAATATTTAGGCCAAGGGCCTCACTGTACAACATGAATATTCAGGCCAAGGGCTTCACTGTACAACAAGAATACTCAGGCCAAGGGCTTCTCTGCGGTCCTCAGGCCAAGGGCTTCTCTGCGGTTCTCTGGCCCATTACACGTTTGCCCTTAAGAACTCTGGTGGGTTTCTCTTCTGCACTCCCCGGATCCCTCTAGGAACATGTTCCCAGGGAAATAATTATGCTAATGCTAACACACACACTTACATTTCCTTTAACTCAGATTTTACCTTGGAGCACACGCAGGACCCTCTCTGCTCATAATAGCAAAGACATCCTTTTGCTCTCCCCTCTCCTTCTCTTCCCCAATATTCTCTCTGATAAAATCATTGGCGTGTCCGTTTGAGAACAACAAGTTAAGGCTAACTCTGCCAAACAGGACTGGCAAATGGGGCAAAGCGATTGGAGACTGCTGTCTGAGGCAACGTCAAGTTCCTCAGTGTTTTTTGTGCTATAAGACCAGACATGGTTGTATTCTGAGTGTGAGTGAGTTTATTAAATTGAGTTAATGGTTCTCTTTGAAAATACGATTGAGGAAGCCTTTGATAGGAAGAAGATAAAGTATGTGTAACTCGTAGCGGAAGCGAGGGAACAAGGTTGGCAAGCACACAGAAGACAAGTTGAGATGGGTGTTAGAGGCTTTGTAGCTAAATCAACCACAACAGTTCTGTTTTCGAGGAGGGTTATTCAAAGAAGCTTTATAGGAGTTGTCTGAGACTACTGCAAAAGCAAGCCAGTGGTTATGGCTGAGGCGCTCACAGCCTATTTGGGGACATGTGAATTAATCTGTATTACATAAAGAAGCCTGATGTCGCAAGATGTTTGGCAGCCTGAAGTGCCCAGAGCTCATCTCCCAGTATATTCCCGTACCCTGATCTGGGTTCACAATCCTGGGGAACTCTCCCCCTCCCTCCCGACCCCTTCCCTTACCCTAACTAGGGTTTGCAATATTTTTTAGGTGTATCCTGAGGTGTATCTGTTGTTGTCCCTGGTATTCACATATGCCCTATGCCATCATGAGTATGTAGAGGTCTGGGACACCTTCTGGAGGTGTTGTGGACCTAATTCAACGAAAGAAACATGCCCACTTGACAACCCCAGTGAAATACTTACCAAGGCAGCTTGGTTGTTGTTTAGTATTGCTAAGCATCGATATGATGGTTGTAGTGCACCTTGTTGTGTAATAATAGGCTATAGGCTAGGACTGTTGTTGGGTGGGAGTACTTGCATGTGATAGTGAGAGGATTGGCCACTATGGGAAGTCCCCAATCAATAGCACAAGGAATTTAACATCTTTTCCTTTGTATAACTAAAAAAACAAAATCGCTCTCTATTTTTTATCCTAAGACAAAATTAAGCTAATAGTCAACGCCACCGCATTCCGGGTAACTCAAGAAAGAAACAATCTTTTAATTGGCAAAAAATATGACTCATGACTGAATTCTCAGTGGAAATGCTTGGTGTTTAGAAGATCACAATACAAACTACATCCACTTCTCTCTGATGCCTTACTAACAGCTAATGAGAGTGGGTGAGAAACACAGCTCGAGAATTGGCTGGAGAGGATCTCAATGTCTTGCTCAATCCGCTTCCCTGGTCCTCTTTCCCCCTGCTGCCTCAGTTTCCTTATTTCCAGCGTGACGCCCTCTCACATCTTCCTGTTGGAGCTCAGGACCTCGGTGGCAAACAGGATTCAGATATGGTGCTCTGCGCCACATGAGACTAATGAGTCGCACTGCTAATAAGCAGCAGAAATAAAATTACTACCCCCCCACCCCCACCCCAACCACACACACACACACACACACACACACACACAGTGGAATTACATAACCGGAACAAAAAAAATCCTTTTATGCAGTAATTTGTACTTTTCCTTTTGATTCTCTATGGAACATCTAGCACAGTCTAGAACAAATTAGTTTCCTAAAAAGTTTTCTGAAAAGTTTTCCTGCATATATTAACTCTGATCAGCACAATGTGACACAAATAGCAGGTAAAATGTCACCACCAAAAACGACCAGTTTTGATTGAACTGACTTAGAAATGATGAGTGTGACTACTTCACTGTAAACCTGAACAAGTTCAGAGTACTTAAAACTTTTGATGTAACCGATTACATAATAAAATTTGAGTACATATATTATTATTATATTTAATTTGTTATCGTTTTCATTATTTTTAAGTTCTCTGAACTTATAGTCAAATATTTTTATACTTAAATCTTTTAACCTCTATGTACTAAATTATTTTCACTTTTTTCAATAAAATTAAGTTTTAAGCCTTAAAAATCAAGTTCAGTGCACTTAATGTTGGTGAAAGAGTTCAACTTAAATATTCTGAGTAAATAATACTTAATAAGCTTACTTTTTTAAAGTTAACTCCGCTTGATTATTCTGATTAGGTAATACTTAAATAGCTAACTTTTTTAAGTGAGCACTACTTATTTTCAATTATTGACCACATATACTGATTTTCTGGTTCTGTTTACAAACTGACTTTAAACTGAAAGTTACTCTACAAGAAACATTCAAATCTATGTAAGATTTCTATTAAAAAGAGTGAGATGAGAAAAACTTAAGAGGTATCACATCATTTATATTTCTTGTAAAACAACTGACAAAATAAAAGATTACATCAAAGCTTTAAAGAACAGCGTTACAAAGTTAACAAGTCAACAACAAATCGTTTATTTCAACAAATATTTTTTTAAGGTGAGTAAGGACGGTTTCAGAGGTTTGTTGTCATCCAGTCACATAAAAAGGTTATGTATGAGAAGGTGTGCGTGAGTGTTTTGGGATATTCTATATTGAAAGCATATGTCAGGCCAAACAACAACATAAATGCCTCAGAAATCCTCTGCACCCAATTCAAAGATGTTCTCGCAGCTGAAGGGGTCGCGACCCGATGTATGGAGAGCAACAGGAGCATCATCAAAATCTGGCTCCTCTTCCTCCTGCAAAACACCATCAATACAATTACCAGGAGAGTTTCAATAGAAACACTTACAAAAAAACTGGCAATTAATAATACATAGTATCAACTAATATTAAAGTTTCAGTAACAAACAAAATGTGATAACTGTTGTGCAGTTAATCCTAGACATACCTGAAGGTCATAAGCCTCGAGGATCACCCGTAGCACCTCTGCTGTCTTGCCAGTCCGTGATGCCTTCTGCCTGTACACAAAAATATCTCCTTTGGTTGACTCCTCTTCTTATATGTCTACATCAAATCGGTTTGTTGTTTATATGCAACACGAATGCTGTCAGGGCAAAAAGAATATTGTAGGTCTTAACTGAAGTTCTCGACCATTATTGTTAGCTTGCTGCTAACACTTTTATCCATCAGATCCATTAAAACACATAGAAGCTAGCTAGCTGCTAAAAAGTTACATATAACATTAGCATGCTGATATGAATTATATGGTGTTTCTGTAGAACATGAGTTGTTTTCAACATAAACAATTGATTGTTGTTTACTTTGCACATGAACATATTTGGGGGGAAATAACCCACTAACTAGCTCTTTAGCTCGTTAGCTTCCTAGCCGCCAGCGCCAACAGTCGTGCAACTAAACTTGCTACTTGACAGCCAAAACGTGATTACTCAATAATAATTACAAAGAGGGAAATTAGCCACTTGCTCCCGCAATTTTGTCGCAACAAACACCTAAAAAACACTGTTTACTTACCAGATAAGGACGCTTAGCAGCGACAGGATTACTAAAATATCTCCTTTGGTGGGGTGACCAGACGTCCTCTTTTACCCGGACATGCGTCCGGCAGTGATTGCAAAATCGTCCGGGATTTTGCCTCGTCGGATATTTGTGTTTCTCTGGGTCCTTCACAAACTAGGTTTTACGCCCTTACAAGTTTAGGAAAGAATATCTCCCTTACGTTCCACCTTCTAGCACAAGCTCTGACTGTAGCGAGAACTGTCATTGGTCGACTAGCCTCTCAGTGTTGCCAGATGCACGATAATTATCCTCCAAAGACGATCATTTTGAGCATTTAATACGATACTTCACCATTTCCAATCTGGCAACACTGAGCACCGGGCCGCTTCCACTAGTTTCATTGTTTACAACAGCACATGACAGCTGCATGTGGAAAAGGTGTCAAAATTCCGTCGCGGGGGGAGGGGGCGGGGTCATCTGTATGTTACACACTACCACGCCCCTCCCCCCACGAAGTGTCCTCTTTTTCACGAACTCAAATATGGTCACCCTACGAAGTTGGTCGACTCCTCTTCTACAGGAGGAACATGCCAGTTAGAAGTCAGTTAGACTTCAGAAGTCTAACTGATACTAATTATTAAGTCTGCTGTCTCCGTCTCTCATCACAAGATCTCTGATTCTGTTCTGAACTAGTCCTGCAACGACGTTGATGACGTCAGACGTCACGTTTGAATGAAACTAAAAAAATATGAGTTATCAGGCAATGTTTACTCAAACAAATACATTCCATGGAGACTGGAGCCTTTCCGAATCTCGTTCCTGCTCCGCTCAGTGTACGATACCCTTCCAACACCAACAAACCTGTACAGGTGGGGAATGAGGGAGGACCCACAGTGCAGGTTATGTGGGGAGAGAGGAACAATGGCGCATATACTGGCAGGATGCAGGACTGCTCTTAGCCAGGGGAGATACCGGTGGCGCCACGACCAGGTCCTCAGAGCACTAGCCGACATCTTGGAGCAGGAGAGACGGAAAAAGCACCAGCCTCAATCGAGACCAACACCATCCATCCAGTTCATCAGGGAGGGGGAGAAACCATCATCCTCCAAGAAGACCAAGAAGGGCCTACTGCAGACAGCACCAGCATGGGAGATGAGGGTAGACCTGGGAAGGAAACTACATTTTCCCCAGGTCGTCCAAACTTCCCTGAGGCCTGACATGGTCATTTGGTCAGAGGAGGCCAAGAAGATCATCCTGATCGAACTGACCGTCCCGTGGGAAGAAGGATGCGGTGAAGCCTACGAGAGGAAAGCCACCAAGTACCAGGACCTTGTCCAACAATGCAGGGACAAGGGATGGCAGGCCTGGCTATTCCCAGTGGAGGTCGGATGCAGGGGCTTCCCGGCACAGTCTGTGTGGAATACACTCACAGCTCTGGGAATAAAAGGATGGGAGAGGAAGACAGCTGTCCGTAGGTTGGGGGAAGCCGCAGAGAGAGCCTCTTGCTGGCTGGAATAGGAGGGAGGAGAGAAGCTGGGGACCAGGAGAAGATGGGCAGTGACTGGCCATCACTGCCGGCCCGCCAACTCGAGGGCGTTGTGGTTCAGGGTCGAAACGTCCAATGAAAGTTGGTCACCACCTGATGACATCTTCTCCTGGTCGAAAGCTACAGTCACTTCCTAAGTGACTGAAGGAGTAAGCACTTCATTGTGTATTTAATAGCCAATACAATTAAAACGTCTTCACTTGCTCAGAAAACTAATACATTTAAAGTTGGGTCAACTAAATACCAGGTTTTAAGTACTGAATACATAATGTTAATAAGTTAGTAGAACTGTTTGGGTTTACAGTGTTGGTATTGACTCTTCCTCGCATCATCTTCCTCTTCTCCTGTCATAGATGGTGGGATAGGGTTAAGTCTGTTTCACTCCCCCTCCTCGGGATGCCAGCAATCTCCCTCTCCTAATAAAGACTGCAGCAGCCGAGTCCTCACCAAAACAAGATGGAGGGCGCACATCACACCAGTCTTAAGATCATTGCACTGGTTACCTGTTAGTTTCAGGATAGATTTAAAAATGATTTTACTAGTTTATAAATCACTCCATAGCCATGTACCTGAATATATGTCAGACATGCTCTCGAGGTACACACCCAGTAGATCCCCGAGGTCTTCTGGCACTTTTAACGGTTCCAAAGGCCAGGACAAAGAGACATGGAGAGGCCGCTTTTAGTTTCTATGCTCCCAGCCTTTGGAATACTCTGCCAGAAAACCTAAGAATGGCTGAAATGGTGGAAACCTTTAAGTATGCACTTAAGCATACATGTACCTCTTTAATCTGGCCTATCATTGTCTGTAATATTCATCTGTTCTCAGTGGTCTGTAGTGGGTCTGCTGTACATGTGTATGTGCCTTTAATATGTTTAAACTTACATGATATGGTTTTTTCATCCTTCTGGTAAATCTGTGTCTCATACAAGTGTTTGTAACCCCCCCCATTTCCTTCTGTGAAGCGCATTGTGTTCCCGCCTGGTATGAAATGTGCCATATAAATAAAGTTTGATTTGATAACCAGAAGACCACAGAGAAGAGGGTCACAAGTATTAGTCAAACACAGCAAAGAGGGACTAAACTGCACACTCACACTCCTCTCACCTTTTCCCCTCTCTCTTGTGTGGTGCACTTTGGATTTGGGGCCATGACAAGCTTCAACTCAATGAAGGAGAGGGTTTTATTTGTAGGGTATCAAGCCCATGAGCCCATTTGTATGAAGGGTGCAATGAATGATTTATGGCGTATGAGCTTCCCACCATGCAGTGGGGTTGTATGTATGGTAATTATTCTCTGTTCTGAAACTAGAGCAACATTTCACACGTGTTGCATTCATGCATGTATTGAAGAAAGCGGGCGTTGGCACAAGCGTTGGCACACTTTTCTGTGCACAAACAGCAAACAACCCCTATTAGGACGCCGCCATGTAAAGTGCAGAGAAAGATAAGAGCCCACATGAAAGCACAAGACCATTATCATACTCTATCACTCTATCATGTACACAAGACCATTATCATACTCTATCACTCTATCACTCTATCATGTACACAAAACCATTATCCCCATCATACTCTATCACTCTATCATGTACACAAAACCATTATCCCCATCATACTCTATCACTCTATCATGTACACAAGACCATTATCCCCATCATACTCTATCACTCTATCATGTACACAAGACCATTACCCCATACTCTCACGTACAGAAGGACAAATGAACTCTGTCTGAAGACAGAAAACATTATCAACACCTGCTCAGGGGCTGCTTCACTACACAGTATACTGTATATTAAATGATATGTCACCGTTTCCAGAGTAGTTAACAGCCTCTGCTGGTTTCCTCTATGTAGAGTTATTCTGTTCCTGCACGTCGGGAGGGACGATAGAGGGTATAATATCAGGCTATCTGGTTTCCATCTAGTTGCAAATCCATTTCTAGTAGAATCTGAAATCCCTTGCTGCTTTCTGTAAAATATGCATTGGTTAACATGCAAACCTCACAGTCCTCATAAACCATGATATTAAGTTAACTACAGTACTGTTTACCAGTAAAAATGCATTTAATACATCCTGTCAGATTGCAAGTCCTGGATGCTTCGTGTCAACATATGTGCGCCCTCCCTTCTCCTACTGTTGCCCTCCACCACGAGGCATGTCACAAAAGCATTCTGATGCTGGAAAACTATTTCTAAGAATTGCTTGTTTTCATGGATTAGTGGATCAGTGCTAGCTAACGAAGCTACCCTAAAAGATGATTCATGTGACACTGGTACAACATAGACTCAGTATCATTAGCCTGTATGACTAGGCTGTATAATTAATGTGTCCTGATTTTCTGAGGTAAATGACTCACGGGTATTTAAAGTTGTGATATTCCATGTAGTCACTGATACAATCAACAAACATGAGCCAGGCACATTCAACAGAGAAAATAAAGCAATTACTCCTTCATTGTAACTCAAGCAGGCAATTGTGCTAAAACTCTGAGGACAAGAGCGTTATACACAATCAGCCCAATCAGAGAACCTTACAAAAGTTCATTAGGAACCTGTGCTCAGATACGGCTGGTGTCTAGCAGATACGCTTCCCCTTTCCCATATTCTAGGATTACTACTGGACACCACTAGCTGTGGCTAGACTCGATGGGATTACTACTGGACACCACTAGCTGTGGCTAGACTCGATGGGATTACTACTGGACACCACTAGCTGTGGCTAGACTCGATGCACAGGACCTAGGACGTAAGTCTCCACAAGTATCGCTAAACAACAACTGCTGCCCACCATCTAATCATTCCTCCTCCACTCCCAGACAGCAGCGTGTGAGAGTGGGGGAGCCTGGCCTTTACCTCCAATTAGTGACAACTGATTCATGGACAGATGTGTAATGAGGTGATTCAACATGGGTCATCACCAAAGCCTTATTAACCACATGGTGAGGGATGGCTAAGATGTCTCTGCAGAACTCTGTGCCACCACACTCTGTACCCAATCTATTACATGCATTCAATTTTATATGAAGGCTAGAAATTCAGCTTCACTTTACGACACTACACTTCGATAATTACAATGGCTCCATAAAAATTAAGTGCCACTACTTTTTTCATTATCTATAATCTAAGCCTCGTGATTCACTAATAACTGCCATTCTTTTGTCTCCCTGTTGCAATGAAACCCGAAGCAGCCCTATAAAGACTGAGAGGGGAATAGTGCTGAGTCCTGTTTCCTCCACAACCCCACCTGCCTGTGTCATAGAGGAGCTGGTGACAGGAAGTGGTGAAGTTTGCCTGAATTTCTCCTGGCAGGAGTTTACAAGAGTCAGATAATGAGCTGTTCCTCTTCACTCTAGTGGTCCTGACAGGTTCTAGAACAGGGGTTCCCAACCTTTTCTACTCTGAGGCCCACCTTTTCGTATTTGTAACAGGTCGGGGCCCAACAGACACCCCGCTTATTTTAGCTAATCTATATTCCATTCTTATTAATAAGTGATTGTTATGTGTCACAAAGAGCAACATCAGCACCTGCTACAGGTGGGAGCCTAGTAATTAATACAAGAAAATCTTCCTCCAGATATTGCAATCAAAATTGTATTGTGCACCAGAAAACAAAATAAAACCGCACAGAGCATTTTCAGTCAAAAGGGATTTATTATCCAAAAGAGTTTTGAAATAAAGGAACTTAATTGCAGTAGGCGTAGGCCTATCTGTGCACAGCAAACAAGCAAGGAAATAAAACCAGAATAGACCCAAAAGATAGCATGCACTCAAAAGAAGTGATGAAACATGCAAACAAGACCACTCAGCTAGGCCTAATTAAAATAGAAGATGCTTCAGACATGCAAACAAATAGGTTCAAATAATGTTCAAATAAAGGTTCAAATAGGTCAATATAATAATTCAAATAATTGAAATAATGATTTAAATCTGTGGCTGCAATCTATTATCAACATAAATAGAACCGAGGATTCCTGGGCAGTAGTTCGAGTTGGTAGCTCTCTACAGAAAAGCATGTCCTCTTGTAGAATACCACTCCAATGATAACGCACAAAAAACAGCACTAATGCAGCTTTACTGACGTCCGTCGACTCGTCTAACTTGTTTTAAAAGGAACGGGCTACCTTTCATCCTTTCCAGGACCTGGTTCTGTATGTGAGTGCTGGATGTCGCGTCTCCAAATGTCGATTCAGATTTAAAGGTTTGAGCGCCTCATTAGACAGTTTTAAAACGCACTCGACACACTGCGCCCTGGGCTCAACGACGTCACCTCCATTCACAAAACCAAATATAATATAATCAGGGTTGTATTTACGCTGAATTTTAGTAGTTTTCGGTAGTATGACATTACCAGTGCTGTCATTCTTTCGCTTACGCAAACGTCTCAATTTTTCTACAGCGTTGGCAACCTTTTCACGGACTGGTCTAGTTATTTTCCTAGAGAAGTCGTGGAGTGTGGGTTGGCGACCATCTAACCTGGGACTGCTTTCTGTCGGGTGCTTTGCATTAAGGTGACAACTTAAAGACGAGCTGCTTCTGTGATAGCTAAATTCATCTTGACAAATGCTACATACAACTTTAGTTTTTTCGAACAATCCCTCAGCTCTCTCCATCTTCAACTGCCGTCTCGGTCTCTCCTATCCAACTGACTGCAGGCACGCGGCGATTTCGTGTCGGGGGTCAAAGCACACCGGGAGTAAACAAAGTTGCGTTAACTGCGTTAAAATATTTGATCGCATTAATCTCGGACACAATAAACTCATAGATTAACGCGTTCATTTTGACATCCCTAATTAATATTGTTCTGAACTAAAAATCTGTTCTTCGTGAAAATTCGTGAAAAAAAAAAGATCTGAAACATTTTCGCGGCCCACTGGATGGTGCTCCGCGGCCCACCAATGGGCCTACAACAACTATAATATATATATAGCATTATAACATGCAAACCACATCGTTGCATTATCAGGTGGATTTCTTACGTGAAGTTTGAATCATTAGGTTGGGCAAAAGGTGATGCAAACAGTCCACAGATAACTTGACAAATTAAAAAAAAATCTATCTGATGTCAGACTTAGGCTAATGTGCTATGAATGCAGGGACAGGCCCTTTGTTTATTTTTATATTTTATGTATATTTTATGGCTTGATTTCAACTTAATGACCATGGAGAATTGTGGGTTTCAAAGCCAGACCAGTTGAAAACCACTGGTCTAGAATCTTTGCTTATCCAGTGAGAGAATGAATCTAACAAAGGCCATCCAACGTGACAAGGCTAGCACGTCCTGTTGGGCCCTACTACCAAGACGCCCAGGTGTCACATATGGTTCTTCTCTAGTCAGGACACATTTGTCCTGGTCACTTGGGGAGATGCTGTGGCAAGGAGGAGGTCTGGGCCTCTTACGCAACTCTGCAGTGTCTCCCTCTCCCCCTCTCCCCCTCTCCCCCTCTCTCCCTCTCTCCCTCTCTCACTCTTTGTGTCTCACCTCCCCCTCTCTCCTCCCCCTCTCTCCCTCTTTGTGCTGGACATAGATGCTCCCATCAGAAAGCAATACAACAGGGAAAAACACCACCCAGCACGCACACGCACACGCACACACCTAAAAACAGCAGAAAAACACAGCCACAACCCTGTCATCTGTGGTTAAGAGAAAATAACAAGCCCACACAATTTAAAAACCTTAGGTGAGGAAAAGCAAGCACCATGTGTTTCTCAGGATCACTGGTAACTAGGTTACAGGCTAAAGCCAAGAGATGACTGAAATGAAACATACACAATGGTTAAATGCGATGGTCTTATGACTTCCATCCAAAAGGAGCTTGTTCGATACAAAGGCTCTATGGTGTGTGGTGTCTCCCAGCCCCAACCCCTTTAGAACCCCTTCACCAGAGACCTGGCACACTCAAATTGGCCTTCTTTGTTTTCAATCTGTAATTGTGTAGTCCATGACATGTTTTATGTTTGTTTGCTGCCTGAGGATCTCAGTTGCAGCACACAAACAGTACGTGCCACAGGCATTCCTCATTAACTAAGCTGAGAGCCTATCGTGCCAACACCTCCAGATTGATATTTAGAGGACAGTTTTACTACAGTGGCTGTAAAATCGAATGAATTATTGATGCACAAAATGTGAGTTATTGCCCTCCTTTGAGAGTCAACCCCATGGTCTATTCACAATCCAAAGAACAAGCCCATTAAAATGATGATATGTTGTCCTGTCGTCGACAGACTCCAACAATGCAAATAAAACAGCATTTCATAAATCACTAATAACCTGATAACACAGGAAAGAGCAAGCGGAGAGTGCTTCTGTGCTCCAGTGTCAGTGTAGATTAGGATCTAAAGAGTCTGGGGCATTCTCCTGCTTTGTCTTATCGTCCCCCTCACACATGTTGGGTCACCACTCCAACAGAGACCTCTAAGGGAGAGAGGGAGCAGAGAGAGTGAGGGAGAGAGGGAGAGAGGGAGAGAGAGAGAGAGAGAGAGAGAGAGAGAGAGAGAGGGAGAGAGGGAAAGAGAGAGAGAGAGAGAGAGGGAGAGAGAGAGAATGGTCTCTGACATATTACACTGCTCCAAAGATCCACATGAGGTTGTGGAGGTCTGCTTTGGTAAATCACTTGAACAGGGCTGCTCGTAATTGCAAAGGGCAGCGTGATCTACTTCTGTGCTCTCCAAAGCCTCAGGAGAGGATTGGGGTAGGGGTGATGGCTGAGATAAAGGCGTGAGCTTGAGAACTGGAGAAAAGATCAAATTGCAAACAGTGGGGGTGAGCTGCTTTGATAACCATAATAGTTAGAGATATTGACTTTAATATGGGTGAGGTTCCTTAGAACTGCCTGCTGTCAACCAAAATCACCCACTAACAATGACCTTGTTGTGAAGAAAGATTGTTCAGTCTTGTTGCTATACCTTGTGCATGACTTATCTCATGGATTGCGAGGTCCAGGATTATATTTGTTGAGCTTCAGTGGGGTCGTTTTAACTGAACACATTGACAAAATGTCAGTTCATGTTAGCACTGAGTGAAAGACATAAGTCTAATCTTAATGTTAGTTCTTTTATTGAGCAGAAGATGAACAGAAAGATACACATAGGTTGAATCGGTCACATCTGAGTTTGGTTTGGCTGCTTCAGGATTCTGGGACCTTGACGTCAGCAGGAGCAAGGTCATGGATGTGTCGCCATGACAACACCACTAATATGGACATCATGAGTCCACACGAAGAGAAACCAATCCAGGGAACCAGGCAGGAAAAGAAAATTCAATTTTTAGCTTGTAATCACCTAAGGGCTATGATTTCATTACCACAGCTGTTAAGGACTTCCTGATGAAACCGCCTTTTCTTCCCCTGTATGTGTGTGTGTGTGTGTGTGTGTGTGTGTGTGTGTGTGTGTGTGTGTGTGTGTGTGTGTGTGTCACGGTCTCCCACACTGCCTTGTTAACTCTGAAGCTAAGACAATCATACAGTAATGGAATCCCTTGTTCCAACTGTCACACACATGAGTGAGTTCCTCTGCCTGATGTTCATGCTACCTCATGAGGTCCTCACAGTGTACTACAAATGGTCATTTGATAAACTCTTGTGGCGGATTAATCAACAGACTGCATCTTTCATTTGCAGAGTGTGGCAATAGTGTCTGCTAACGTGTCTGCTAACGTCTTAATTTCTTCTCCATCTTCTCATTGAGACACAGAGCAGAGTCTTAACTGAGGAGCTCGAGATGCTTCACTTCACTTCACTTCTCCATCTTCTCATTGAGACACAGAGCAGTCTTAACTGAGGAGCTCGAGATGCTTCACTTCACTTCACTTCTTCTCCATCTTCTCATTGAGACACAGAGCAGAGTCTTAACTGAGGAGCTCGAGATGCTTCACTTCACTTCACTTCTTCTCCATCTTCTCATTGAGACACAGAGCATTCTTAACTGAGGAGCTCGAGATGCTTCACTTCACTTCACTTCTTCTCCATCTTCTCATTGAGACACAGAGCAGAGTCTTAACTGAGGAGCTCGAGATGCTTAGCCTCCTCTGATCTCTGATTGGTACAACCAGGCTAAAGCAGCTTTAGCTGCCTTCTGAGCCAGCAGGAAAATAAGCTGAGAGATGTTTTCTCTCAAGAAAGCATGGCTGCAGTTTTTTTTACGTATCTTTTCCAATCGTTACACCTGCTCTTGCAGGTGAGTAACACACCTGTGCTTTACAATCATGACACTGCAGAAGACAGTCGCAATGTTTTTATGTTGCTCCTTTCCGTTTCTTCCTCTAAGATTGAAGAAACTGAGACTGAGAAACTGACCTTTAACATGATGTACATTCACGCTCTGTACCATCATGCTCCACCAAAAACCACGCTCAATAGCTCTAACTTCACTAACTTATTCACATGAGCCGCTCGCTCTCTGTGAACATGCATTATACCAGGCTCTCTGATTTATCCATTTGAGTGGAAAGAAAGAAAAAGAACAGAGGGGAAAAAAAGTGAAAATCATTGAAGAGATGGTGGCCCATTTGTCTCCATTGTGCAACACGTGTAGAAGAGGTTCCAGACAGCTCCCAAGGCCCAAACACATCCATCAAAGCACAACACAACAGAACGAGCACAGAGGACAAGCTCTCTCTCTCTCTCGGGCGGGAGCCACTATGCCGTGTTCACTTCAGGCCAAAGACAATGGTGTTTTGAAAGAGGATTAACTTTTAGATGGAAGATGAAAACCTTCACATTAAAAAACAACACATCATCCCCCTTACAGTGGTTCCGCCATTTCAACCAGGAAATGATTGCATTCTAATAGGGGACAAGGTGAAAATAAAGAGGGATGTTGAAAGTCAACTGTTCCACAGTTTCGCTTTCAATTAGCATAGAGAAAAAAGCTGCTCTATTTGTGTGTGTGTGTGTGTGTGTGTGTGTGTGTGTGTGTGTCTTGATGAGTTCAGACTGATTGAGCTCACTGGGAAGCCTCATCCAATTCATCCAATTACACTTTTGAACTTATTATCAACAACTGAGTGTGTGTGTGTGTGTCCATAGTTGCGCATCAATATGACGAAACATCCAAACTCTTGCATACAGGTCTGTGCCGCTGCTCATGTGAGGAGGAGGAAGAGGGTCTGAGTCAGGAGGAGGAGTCTGGCTCTATAAGGCAGATGGTAGTGGAGGTGCATAAAAGACCCAACACAACAACAACCCAGTTGCAATAGCAGTGATGTGGCAGACACTGAGGTGGCAAGATCACGTCCCTAAACAAAATGTTAATGTAATCAAATCTCGAGAGCCATTGAGTTATTCAGTGATGCAAAACAATTAACTCTCTGAAACACAGTCCTTAGGTCACAAGGACCGTCATAATCAAAATGTACTTCTCATAACATGGCCTCAAAACCTCACCTCCACTCATTTCTGCTAAACTGGCCATAGGCTGTCTGGTGCCTTCAGTTGTCCTATAGGAGATGGCCACTTTTCCATTGGTATTGAGCAACACGTTTTTATCTGGAGATATTTAACCAGCAGTGGGCAACTTGTTGCCATCGACTAATCAGAACACTGGGAAGAGGTCATGTGATCACCTGGCAATATTGCTCAAAAAGTCGCCCCATGTGTCACCACTTTAACGACAGACGCTGGATTAGTGTATGTTCCCCTGCAGACGCTGGATTAGTGTAGGTTCCCCTGCAGACGCTGGATTAGTGTATGTTCCCCTGCAGACGCTGGATTAGTGTAGGTTCCCCTGCAGACGCTGGATTAGTGTAGGTTCCCCTGCAGACGCTGACATGTGCGAACATGATATGGCAGGTGTCACGTGTAGACACGGCATGGTGAGACCAACATCTTCTCTGGTCAGCACTGACCACAGTGAGCAGCGCTGGCTCAGGACAGAGAGCAGGAGAGGGAGTTCCTGGATCCTCCCTGACTCCTTTTTCAGTGTGCCTGAGCAAGACTGCTTCCAAAGGCATGGTAGCCTCCCTGCTAGCCTTGTATACTAGTCTTCACCATTGATTGATGTATATATGGAGTGTGAAACGTGCAGTGCTTTTAATCCTCTCTTAATAATGAAGTGCTATAAAATTCAGCCAATTTATGTGAAAACAGGAATTAACAGGATTAGTTCTACTCTTTGACTATATGTCACACAAGGGAAAAGAAAAGAGCCAAGACAAAGCCAGATTGCTGAGATCTAAATGAGAGCTGGTAGCTTGTGTGTTTGATATGAGAGCTGGTAGCTTGTTTGTTTTGATATGTGCCTGGACAGCAACAGGACTTGCAACTGGATCGCACCACTAATGACATCCTCTGAGTTCAGCCCTGCATGTCATTTCAACAGCGTCAGTGTACGAACATCTCATTCAAATACTGAAAAGCCCCTTAGATCGTCCGTTAGAGTCTGTTCCACTGGTGCATTAATGCAGCTGTGCTTAGCTTCAATGGATTAAGCTGTCAACATCTATGAGTTGATCTTTTCAACCCATATCTTGTAGTGTCAGCACCTATCATGAACAGCATGATCCAAAGCCCCGCCTTTTCACCGATTCTCACTCATCTGTTTCTCTGTGGAACTCTCTCTGCCAACACTAGCCAACCTAAATATACATAATTGGCCAGGCGCTTGTTTGTTTTCATATAGATGAGTGATCAAACGGTAGAAAAAGAAGAGCTACAGGCCAGAGGGGACACACACAGACAGACACACACACACACACACACACACACACACACACACACACACACACACACACACACACACAATCTCACTCACAAATACACACTTCCACATACACATCTTAGGGACACTAACAAACCCATACACTGTATAGGTTTGTATGTGTGTGCGTGTGTGTGAGAGAGAGAGAGAGTGAGAGAGAGAGAGAGAGAGAGAGATGTGTGTGTGTGTGTGTGTGTGTGTGTGTGTGTGAGAGAGAGAGAGAGATGTGTGTGTGTGTGTGTGTGTGTGTGTGTGTGAGAGAGAGAGAGATGTGTGTGTGTGTGAGAGAGAGAGACAGGGAGAGAGAGAGAGATGTGTGTGTGTGTGAGAGAGAGAGACGATGTGTATGTGTGAGATAGAGAGAGAGAGAGAGAGAGAGAGAGAGAGAGAGAGAGAGACGATGTGTATGTGTGATGTAAGTGAGGCTCTGAGAGCTGGACCAACAGGCCTCTGAAGGCCAATCAAGGACAGGAGCCTAGGGCTGACGGAAGAGGAGGCTAATGTTGCATAAAACACGACACGATAAAACCCGACATCTTCACAATAACCATCACACACACACACACACACACACGCAAAGGGAGAGACAGAAGAGACACAAGAGTGACAGAGAGAGAGAGAGAAAGGATTGAGCGAGAGAGAAGAGAGAGAGAAGGGGATAGAGAGAGGGGGAGTGAAAGAGAAAGAGAGGAAGAGAGGGTAGTGAAAGGACAGCTCAAAAGACAACATTCCTGTCAGCTGGTGAGCGTTGCCTTTGAGCTGACATGCATCATTATGCAAGTGAAACACTTTCTTACATACATATACATAATGTGTGTGTGCGCGTGTGTGTGTGCGCGTGTGTGTGCGCGTGTGCACACTCGAAGTACTGGGTGAGAGGGTTATGATACTTACGTCCGTGTCGGGTCCCTTATCTGCTCCCGGGCAAGAGAAGGTGACAAACTCATGGCACCGCTTATGCACCACAAAACAGCACACTGTTGAGGAGAGAGAGAGAGAAAGAGAGGGAGAGAGGGAGAGAGAGAGAGATTGATTTGTCATATGGTACCATGTATCAGAATCAGAATCAGGTTTTATTGGCCAAGTAAGTTTGCACAAACAAGGAATTTGACTTGGTAAAGTGACTCTCAGTGTGCTTACACAAAATATACAACACAATACAATACAATACAATACAAACAAACAAACAGTGCAAACAGTGCAACAGTGCAATGGACTAAGGAGTTTAAAAAAGTATGTACAAGGCGGAATGGCTATATACAGTAGCTGTGAAATGTTGCACAACAGTAGTGCAAAGAAGAAGTGGAGAGTGCGAGAAGTGCAGTATCATGTGTCTGCCCACAGAAACAGAGGAGTGGATGCAGAGACCCAGATACACACTCATCCACCACACACACACACACTCCCACACACATACCCACACACACACACTCACCCACCACACACACACACACTCATCCACCACACACACACACACACACACCCACATCCATGCACACACTCACACACACACATACCCACACACACACTCATCCACCACACACACACACACTCATCCACCACACACACACACACTCCCACACACATACCCACACACACACACTCTTCCACCACACACACACTCATCCACCACACACACACACACTCATCCACCACACGCACACACACTCATCCACCACACGCACACACACACCCACATCCACGCACACACTCACACACACCCACATCCATGCACACACTCACACACACACATACCCACACACACACACTCATCCACCACACACACACACACACACCCACACACACACATACCCACACTCATCCACCACACGCACACACTTATCCACCACACGCACACACACTCATCCACCACATACACACACACACACTCATCCACCACACACACACACACACCCACACACATACCCACACACACACACTCATCCACCACACACACACACACACACACTCACACACTCATCACCACACGCACACACACACACACACACACACTCATGCCACACACACATACACACATTACATAAAAGTGTATGGCCTGGAGTATACTCTTACAGGAGAACAATTGATGGATTCAGGCAGGAGGCTCTCACCTGAGCGTCTCCCCTTACTGTCCCACGGCAACCACAGACCTGACCTCTACCATCACTCTGTCTGTCACTCGTTCAGCTCAAACACACAGAATATATACACCTCTGTTCACTTTGTGTCACTCGTTCAGCTCAAACACACAGAATATATACACCTCTGTTCACTTTGTGTCCCTCGTTCAGCTCAAACACACAGAATATATACACCTCTGTTCACTTTGTGTCCCTCAGCCTGCTTCATCTCTTAACCACCAGGACAATAAGCTGTGCTGCCATGGTGCTCTGTGTAGCACCTGGATGGGAAATGTAAATCTATAAGCTCTGGGATAGATTAGTTTGGTCTGTGAAAGACCAATGCCACATATAAGCAAACACACACAACTCACACATGTGCAGACACTTAAAGGAGCATACACACACAACTCGCACACACACAACTCACACATGTGTAGGGTTGGGTACCGAGAACCGGTACTAATATGGAATATATTATGGAATATATATATTTCGGTGCTTCATTTCGGTGCCTGAGCCAATTGAACACGGTCGCTAGGCAGATTCTGTGGGGCACATGAAAAACTGCCCCAGCTCCCAATGTAAACTTTGTCCTGTGTCGCTCACGCTCATTGGTGTTTTCATAGCAACAGTCTTATCTGATAAATGCCGAAATGAAGCACCGAAATCTGCGTTGCATTTCGGTCCGGGTAGGTACCGGTTGTATTGGAACCGGTTCTGATATGACAGTGAAGAGCAGGCAAGCACAAACAAAACTAGCCATCAACCTTTTAACAGAGAAAATACCGAAAGGTAAACGGTTAAAAGTGTGGCTGTATTTCGCACAAAAAGATTCAAACATCGCGACGTGCAGCAAATGCAACAAAATAATTGCGTAAAAAGAGGGGAGAGAAGGCAAGCGTCAACGGCAGATCAGCAACCGAAGACTGAAAAATAAACGGAGATGACAGCTTAACTACCAATGGTAGACTCTTAAAGGGGCAGTACACATGTTCTAGTACTCAGTGTGTTCAAGTAACAAGAGTAACTATAAACAAGATAGAAAAGATAGGTATAAACAAATCATAAAATGGTGAAATTTCATGAAATAAATGCAAACAAAATAATACATTTTTGACTCCAAAGGCCAATATGCTCATATTTTTGCAAAAGAAGTTTGAAGCTGTTTTTTGTATTTATTTATATTTATTTAAGTATACTATAAACTGTTGTTTACAGTTAATATAACTGTATATATAGTTTGAAGTTAAAAAGTTGGAAGCTGTAGTTGGAAGCCAAGTGTTTTGTATGTATTTATATTTATAATATACTTTAAACAGTTCATATATTGTTCAATTTGAAGAAAAAAAAATTGCCTTGGCAATACAAAAAGCCTTTCTTTAATGTCGTCAATCGTCGCTTTGTGCTTTAAAAAAAAAAAGTAGCCGTTCAGGCACCTTTTAGGCGCCGGTATCGTTTTGAAAGTATCGGCAATAAAAAAAGCCTTTGTTAAATGTCGTCAATCGTATTTTTTTTTTTTTTTTATAAAAGTATCGGTTCCGGCACCGTTTAGGCACCGGTATCGTTTTAAAAGTATCGGTTATGTACCGGTATCGGGTAAAAACCAAACGATACCCATCCCTACACATGTGCAAACACTTAAAGGAGCAGCCTGATTCTAATGCCATGCACTTTTTGTCAAATTCAGCGAATTACTCCTCACTTCCACCTCCTTTAGCTGTCCTCTCACTGCGCACTCTAAACAAAAGAAAACTCCAGTAATCATACACATTCCTGGCTCAGTAAATGGGAAACAAACAAATACAGTGGCTCGGACCAAATGAAAAACAATTCCAGCCAATCAACTTGTTACTTCAGCAGCACAGAAGGGAGGGGTGTAATTGGATTGGTGAGCTCAAACATCAACAACCTTTGGCCACAATTGCATACTCCACCTTAAGGCCAAAAAGGAGAAGAAAAGGTCTGTTGGATTACCTATTTCTTTTCTACTTTGAGCATTTCTGGTGGTCCAGGACTCTGGGTTACCCGGTCCATCAGTCCTGACAGACAGAACGGGCTCCATTCCAGGCAGGCAGTATTTGGGAATCCCATCAGCACCATAACAAAGCCCAGGCCCAGTGCACTCTTAATGAAGGCCCTGAGAGAAATCCCTTAGCTCACCCACATCGGAGCATCACGCTGCTCACACCAGCCGGTGGAGACGTCAGCAGCAAGTGACATTCATCCTGTCAGAGTGTTACACAACACTGGTTTGAGGGACAGCACGCTGATGCAGAGGAGACGAACAGGGCTACAGCGAGCCTTCCTGAGTGTTCAGTCTCTTGTCAAAATCAAATCAACTTCTAGTGGTTATAGAATGATGATGCATGACGCCTGCACGTCTGATGAGCATGTACCGTGGGGTAATGTGTTAATCTGATGGATAGTTTCGCATTGACAACTAACACATGTCTACACACACACACACACACACACACACATACACACACACACACACACACACACACACACACACGCATACACACACACACACACACACAAACACGTGTTCTGGCAGTACTGAAGAGGGGGGTGCATAAGATGTGAGCATCTTCTGCTATTTTTCTTGCCTAGGGTGAACATTCTTCCTCCCCTCATCCCCCTCTCTCCCTCCTTCCATCACTCCTCTGGGCAGGGAGGAGCGGAGGGAGGGGTTGCTGCTGCCTGCAGAGCTCCCTGCAGCGTGCCCTTTCCTCGTCTCCCCCAACACCTTCATGCACTGGAGCGCCATCATGAACATCTTTACCATCACAACCCCCTGAGTCAATATGAGGGCGGATCGATGTCTCATTCAGTCTGATGCTCTCCTCTTCATGCTGAGACACAATGGACGTCTCTTTCTTTTTGGCACCAGGCAGGGAGGACCGTCCCTCCCTTGCGGCGCACGCAGACAGCCAGCTGGGCTCATGAAATGGTGTGTGTCCCCCTCAGAGGGGAGGATCTGGTCCTGCGGGCTACCTGTCGCTCAGGAGGAGGAGGACGTGGTGGATCGTGCGGCGCTACACACGCGTCTCATTTAGTTCCGTCTCATTTCACGGGGAAGCCAAGTGGCCAGAGGATTCTTCCGCTCTCGCTGTCACAGACAATGATGTCTCCGTCTTGCACGGAACACGTCTTGATGTTTTGACAGGTCGGAAGAGGGGGAAAAAAGAGCTTCAGCTGAGAGAGGCTGAGAAGTTGAGTGATGTGACTCCTGAGGGATTCCTGGAGTTATGATCTACGGTTTAAGTCTCCAAATCACCAGCTTAAATGGGATACATTTACATTTGGATATTGAGGACGAGCTGAATAGTCATTTACATTTTCTCAACCTGAACACACATATACACACACACACACACACACACACACACACTGAAATACATAAAACATTAATTTGCTGTGCCTGTGAGAGAAAATACATGCAAATATATGCTTTTTCAGTTTTGCTTGGAGAGTCAGAGGGAATTCATTTCTCAGGGTTCAAAACAGAACCCATAATATGCCAAGAAAAAGTAAAAGCTCAAATCAGAAGCATATGGCCCAACATTAAGCCCAAACAGATTGGCCCTGCATATCATACGTTGCATATGATAGTTAGGGTGCTTCATTATCAGCACTGGAAATATATACTTGTGAAGTTCATTATTGTCCCACTGAAGAGGCATGAATACTGTGAATATGGAGTAATTTCATTATATATGCACTGTATACATAAGGCCATTGACGCTGTTCTATATTTGAGTGCTGTGTCAATAGATGTCTGTGTGTGACACATTACTGTGATGTGATGTACTGATACCTGTTGTCACATATATGTTTTGTATAGAGCTGGGACAGCACTAGGAGAGGAGGTGGTAGAGAAGCGTCATTAGGCTGTGAGCTTGTGTTTTGTCAGCTGGTCTCAGATCATGTGAGCATGTGACCAGCTGGACTCCATCTGAACAGATGACAGATGACTGGTGACACGCTGCAGTCAGCAGCAGCAGAGGGAGGGCCGGCACCACTGACCCCAGATCAGACCCACAGTAGACAGTGTGGGCACTGGTCAGAATAAGAGCATCGAGGATGAACTAAAACCAGATTAACACAACAAATGCAGAATAAAGGGCACAAAGGCTCCACTCATCAAGTCAGGATAGTAGCAGAACTGATAAAAAAAAAAATAACAAGTTTGAAGAGAGCAATTATCCGGGATTTAAAAGATGGAGGAAACGCTGATCAAATGTAGAAGAGAAGACTGTTGATGAACTAACACCGTTGATGAAATTCAGTGCAAACATAAAGAGCAGGTCAGAGGTCAGACAGGGCTGATTAGATAAGCAGACGCAGCAGTCATGATGAAGTCATCCCTAGTAAGGGTGGAAATCACAGGCTTTCTGATTGGACGACTCCTAAGACAAGGATTCACAACTTAACACCAAACCAGACTAGACTGGCTGGGAGACCTCCACAGTGCCCCTGTAGAGCAGGGACATCTCCAATCCTCAAGGCTAGTCTTCCCAATGTGTTTCATTTTGGGGTCTTGTTAGACTGATTGAATTGTATTTGCTGCCGTTTAAATTGATGTGTTACTGTATAACATCTGCTCCAGAGTAAAGAAACAGAACTTGTGGAAGTAGCACTGATTAGCAGCATATGAATGTGCATGTGAGTCTATCAGAGAGCAGCTGTAGGTCTGAGCCTCCCGTGCGTGTGATGGGGTCGATAACCAGCCTCCACCTGCTCTAAAAGGGGGCCAAGCGGTGAGGAAGCATTAAACCCCTCCATGCCCCTTCAGCTGCTGCTGGCTGATGCTGTCATTAAGGGCTTTCCCGCTAACGATGGGCTCTGGGCTTCCTCTCCGCAGCAAGGCTGGGATGCGGACGCCATGGAAACCGCTCAGCAGCAGTTTTGGCAACAAGAGGCATCACAGGGATCATCTATGGGGTTGCTATTTTCATCCCGGCATGATGGATGGCTGCTGCCTTTGTTTCCGCGGCAGCAAATTGGACGAAGGTGCAGGAGCAGCAGCGCTTACGCCGAGGCTGTCTCCTGTCTCCCGTTTGTGTCACCCCCAGAGACACTACTGGGGAGTCATTTCTTCAGGCTCTCCCTCCTTCTCTCCATTTCTCACTCTCATCTCATCCTGTCTTGTTCTTCTTACATGCTTTTCCTCTTTCCTCTCCAACACTAAATCCCACTGAAAGGTGGATTAGTACACACAGACCACACAAACACCCACACATACGCACAAACACACACAAACACACACACACACTCTATCGGTCATGTTCTCCCCATGTCAGCGGGCCTG